>NC_085005.1:18676206-18723706 GCF_963854185.1 Sardina pilchardus
TCTCCCCTGAAGATCGAAACATTATTATCTAGTGTGTTTGTAAGCTTTGGGAAACCTTCCTAAAGTGGAGTAAATTGAGCATGAACATTTCCACAATATGAAGGGAATGGGGCAAGCAAGGACACAGACTTAGAGTGAGAGGGAAGGGTAGAGGGTGAGAGGCAGAGATGGAGAAAGAGAGAGACTGAAGAGAGGAGTGAGTCTTGAGTAGAACTTGTAGCTTAATTCTCTGCTGCCCTCTACTGGAGACATTTTGTTTGAGCAAATAACACCTCCCAAATGAGGGGTTGTGTGGGCACCTACCATAAAAAAAAACAACACTCTCACTCTCAACAAACTCATGTTAAAAGTGGGTCATCATGCGGGCTCACCATGTGGCTAAAACTAGGTTGTGGTACAGACCTTCTCTCACATACAGTAGAAATGCTGACCGTCAACAATCTACAGTCTACATACGTGACTGTGTTTGTAGCCTAGTTTGTCCATGATAATTAGAGAATGAGGTTTTTCTGGTCAGACATGCTCTAAACCAAACATTCCTGTGCCTTTGGCCATAAAAATCAATGACTGACTCGTGAGAGTTTGTGGGTTGCCTACATAGAATATTATAACAAGGAAAAACCTACTTGATCATTTTGGATTTTTTTTTGTGACGGAGAACATTGTCACTGTCAAAGGTAAAATTCATATGAATGAAGAATGAATTATTCATTCTTAGAATATGTGAGTGGTGGATGAAAATTTGTAAATTTGATTATCATGACGTTATACTAATCCTTGATGCTGCTTGTTATTTATTGTTTGTGGATAAATAGTGCGTTCACTGCAGTTGGGAATTGGGAGGGTTCCCACTTCTACACTCCCCACTTCTGAAGTGACAGTGTTTACTATGTTCTCCTAACCCTAACCATAACCCAAACTCTAGAATTATCCCACTTCCCAGTTGCTCACGAATGCAACAAAAAAATAAACCAAAGGTTGAGTCTAGAGTCACTTATAGTAGGCTTATAGTACATTATTTTTTCATACGCCTATATAGCCAGCCTTAATGAAACCTACAAGGAAAAGATAATGACGCTCTGCTCATTTGTGACTATCAAGACACAATATAATTGATCACACAATTAATAGGAAACACATCCAAATGATCACTAGTACTTGATGATCTGCTGATGGGCCATTGTAAGAACTACGGAAAATGCTCATGACACATGAACGTGAACGTGACATCAAATACATGAAAACGCCACAATATGATATATTTATGCAAGATCAGAGTCCAAGTCAAAAGTGAGAGTCAACTTTATCGTCAGTTATGCTGTATGTACTATACAAAACATACAGAGAACTGAAATTGTGTTTCTCTCAGGGCCATGATAGGGTAGAACACTAACGACAATGCAATAATACAACGACAATAAGAGATTAAAATTACAGCGTAACAAAAAAGTAACAATGTTAAAGAGAGAAAGTAAAAATAACAAGTATTTACAAAAATATGTGTCCTTACATACCTTTATGTTAGTGGTCACTGTCTATGTGCATTTTTCCACTGATCGGATCAGTCAGCCAGAGTCGACCACAAGGCCCCAAACAGGAAGCCCAAGTGCCTGGGCAAGTAAACAGTGGCGTGCCACTCCATGAGAGATAGCGTGAAGCGACGCCTCCATTTGTGTCCTTGCGTGTGAAAGATTCACCATTTTTCCACCACTGTGAGACATGCTGAGAAAGTTTATCATGTTTATGACTCTGTAAAAAGAAACACTTCGGCCTGTTATACCAAAGTGGATGAGAAAAATACAACACAAAAAATAACATCCAATATCATTCTGGAGATGCCTGAATCTGTTTAAATCCCACAGGCATTACATCACACAGACTGTGCAAATATGTATTTGTGTTTTGTCTGTTTTGAGTTCTAGCTTTTCTAACCTCATGACAATGATGATATTTTCAGTGTTGTCTATTTAGGGAACACATTCTTAAGCACATAGAACCACACACACAAACACGCAAACCTCCCCCCCACACACACACACACACACACACACACACACACACACTCTCACACACAAACACTCACACACTAGCTCACTCTCTCAAACAGTGCATCAAAAATAAGCAGGTTATTCACAGCAAAATAAAACCCCCGACACGGCAGTAGCAGATCAGAAAAAGCATGATTATATTTATATTTTCTTTCCCTAGGGTTTGTGGCACAATGCATTGAAGTCTACTGTTGAATGGGCACTCTGGTTCCTTTGGTGCTCTCTAATATGGCAAGGGAAAAGAGAGGGCAGGGCTCCACTAAATAAACAGAGACAACTGCTGTCTATTTATCTGTTATCCACTAATGTGGTCTCCCAGGACATCCCTCCCAAGCCTTAGTAGTGTGTTAGAGAAAGAGAGAGAGAGAGAGAGAGAGAGAGAGAAAGAGAGAGAGAGAGTGAGGGAGAAAGAGAGAGAGAGAGTGAGAGAGAAAGAGAGAGAGAGAGCAAAATGAGGAAGATGGAGGAAGTGAAAGAAAGAATGAAAGAATTAGAGGGGAGAGACAGACAGAAATAAGGACAGGGAAGAGGGAGGAGAGCAAGATAAAGTGAAAGATACAGGGTGAAAGAGAGAGAGAGGGTTGATAGAGGAAGAGAGAGACAGAAATAAAGAGAGAGAGGAAGGAGAGAAAGAAAGATAGAGAGAGGACGATCAAGGAAGTGAGAGAGACTCTATGAAAGGGGAGTGTAGGCTCTTCAAACACTGGATTACTCAAGTCAAGTCATTCAAAGAGGACGTAAAAAGAATTAGGTATGTAACATTACTTATGGACTATAAAACATGCAGTGACTTCTATCTCTCTCATTAGCTGCCCACAAATGTAATTGTGCTAAAATACTGACCACTACCCACAGACACATAATTCATATATTTGGCAAAGACAGTAAGACACAGACACACAATTCATGCTGTGAAGAGCGACACATACAGTATAAGAGTTTCTATTTCAGTTTGTAAAGTTGACATGAGTGCTTATGGTAAGCTACTTCTGTTGAAGGTTGACCCCTTTGACCTCATGCCACAGCTATTTGAATGTACTTATTCAATGTTTTGCTACTCTATTGCCTTGTATGGTGTGTTAGCACGTGCTATTTGTGTATTCGTCTTCTCTGCTCTAAAAAGTCCACTTTCTTGATTGTTTCTTTTTTTTATTGTTTTGCAACATACATCAAATGGGCATGTGTGTGTGTGTGTTACGGGTCATAAAATCTTTGCAATTAATGACCTCAAATGACCTAATTTTTCAGATTCAACTGTGTTTTTTTTAATGTCATTCTTTTCAATCTTGTAGGAGTGTATTAATGCGGGAAGGTTCATTAAAAAGGACCTGAAGCGATAGCAGAAGAATAAGGTAGGGCCATAGTCTCAACTTCTGAACATTATTGAGCGTAAAAAGAGAGAAATGTTACAAGAGATATGTTTCTGTGAAACAAATTGTAGCTTAGATGTTAGATGTAAAGCACACGTAAAATGTCAGTGTGTCTACCCCAAAATAAGTTTTGGATAAAGTGTTTTGCCAATGAATCAGGGGACAGTATTCAACCGAATCTAGAGAGAGTTAGATGGTTATCAGATGCCTTTTGGTGGGGTTGTTAAGCTTGATGGTCTATTGGGCCCCACCGTCGACTTCAAGGCAGCGCTGCCTAACCGTAACCCTAGCCTTTGCCTAACCCTGCCTTCACTGCGTTAAAGTCAACGGTGGGGGCCCAAAATACCCTATATCTGTTATTAACAACAGTCGAAAGGAAGACTGGTTGCTGGTTGTTGATTGATTTAGGATATAAGATAGTGATAAAAATTCTTGGTATATCTGCAGAGCTCTGTATGGGAACTCCCATACACTTGGAATGCTGAATATAAGGTAGTTTCCATGACAGTTCATAAAGAAAACATCTGGTTTACCTCAGACAAAAATATGATTGATCTCACTATGAAGATAGATCGAAGGTAAAATGCATTTATACACAGCTTGCCATTGAAAAGTCATTGAATCAGTTTGCAAGCTAGCTAGCGCAAAATGTTTGATAAATGAGTGTGTTGGAAGACAGCCTCCTATTAAGTTTTAGACAAGGATTCTGGAAAGTGATGCAAGCGTTTTACTTGACACTCTTTACTGAGATTGAGGCCTTAAAGAGGAAGTCAGCGGCCATACACAATTACAAGCCTATAAAATCTTTGGTCACATTAATTTGTCGCAATCATCTCCTCTCGATCTGCTAGCTGAAGGAACCTGTGGGACAGCCTGTCCCCAGACAAAAATTACACCCTGGGTGGAGTTTCTCTGGCAATATACTGAAAGGAGGGGTGAGCTACCTCTTACGTGCGTTCAAATTCGCAAACGTTCGAGGTGAACATGTTTTCTTTGAACTGTTAAATTCATGAACAATTTGCACCACCTCCGCCAAAACATAACCGCATCCTGGATCCAGACGGTGATATGGATCACTATATAATTTAATCGTTTCTTCCTTGGGTCTTCCATAGACCTTCCCTGAAAATTTAATCCAAATCCATCCATAACTTTTTGAGTTAACTTACGAATAAACAAACAAAAACCAGACAGAAAGACAGACAGAGAGACAGACAGACAGACAAACAAACCCCCGATGAAAACATAACCTCCCTGGCGGACTTAATAATGAATGTTGTTTTAGACAAAAGCCTGCTGATAATGTTAAATATAAACCTAAACTTAGACCAACATGACTTCCTGCTCCATCGCTGACTGTGCCATTACGTCTTCAAAGCAAGCACAGCATTAGCAATAGCTTGCAAGAAAAAGCTCCAGTTCGACATTCAAATCTTGAGTAGAACCCAGCTCAAATGGGGGAGGATGGTTCCATGATGTGTCAGAGGAGAAGTGAAGAGTAGTGTCGTACATAGAGTTCATTGACAAATGTCCTCATCACAGAGGTGGAAAACTTCAGCTTCAGTGAGTAAAAGTCTTACATAGCCTACTGTATCTGCACTAACCATTCATTTAAACCAGCTGATTCTAATTAGTATAACTCTTCAACTAGGTAGAGCAGCTAATTGATGAGATCACCTGTGCTAAGTGCACAGCTAGAATCAATACATGGTCGTTTTCCACCTCTGCTTCATCACACTAATATTCTAAAACCCAAACATTTAATTGTATTGGATTTCATTCCTTATATTTCAGCTGATGGAATTGGATCAGCCTAAACCAAGGGTGTTCTGTGGCGCAACTGATTATAGCGTGAAAGGAGAGAGATGGCACGATGCACTCCTCATGGATAAGAACTGCGTTGGCCGCTCATGTTTAAACCCGTATCGACAATAGGAAAAACTGGCGAAGCAGTGGAATATTGCGAGAAACCATGATTAATCTGACTCCATAAAATTAAGAACTCGACCTTGAATAATTACCAAGTAGTTTATCAACTATGCCAGACTATTGGCAAGACATGAGAAGAGAGATACAGTGTATAGTTGGTGGGTAAATGACTGTTTTTGTCGATTGCTTTGATGCTTGTGTCAACTTTGACATCATGTTTTCAAAACAGTTAACACCCATGTCTGAACAAAAGCACTCTGCCCAAAATGGCATATTTTGCTTGCAAAAAGCTGTTACTCTCTCAAAACACTTAAAACATGCAGCAAAAGCAAACTTTCCCTTCAAATATATATCATCATACCACTGTATGATTTCAATAATTGAACACTGGACATCAAAGTGCTCTCAAAATGAGCATTTTTGCTCTGTCTGTTTGTGAAAAGACAAAATGTACTGAATAAAAAATATTTGTATTCATTCCTCCCAAGATGTAAGACCTAAAGCAAGCACCTATACAAGACAGATTTAATTGAGCTGCATCTTTTTATCGAAATAGACCTACAGTATAACACTTTTTACACTGTTTTTTTTTTCACTGAATAGGCAATACAGTACTTTCTCTACATGTGCCTCAGATACTGTACTTGCAAATAGCAACATAGAACAGACATCGCACTATGGATAATGAATGATTGCTTATTAAAGAATTGTGCAAAGGAATTTTACACAGGTGTATCAGAGATTCTGACTTACAGTATGCAAGGAATCTCTACCACATTTGCAAATGTGTTTTCCTTTCGTTTAGCACGGGGAAACCAATAGAATTTGGGGTCTTTGAATGACATCTGTGTTAGCTGTTTTGCAAAAGCGCGTGAGAAACGTAGAAAGTGTGAACATATATGTATTCACAAGAAATGACTTCTGCTGTGGAAAGAAGGTGTTCATGAAGACCAAGTGGATCCCAGTCTCTATAAACAGGTCAAAGCAGTCAAGAAAAACTGTAACAATTTATTGACCATAAAAGCATAAAGGTAAATGTGACCGATACCACCTAATGTTGAATGCAAAATAAAACCCAGATAGGTAAATATACTGTAACAAAGGAACAAAGTAAACTAAACCAAAACAACAATTTGAACTTAACAAGTTAACAAGTTAAAATGTCAAGTACACCATATAAAATACATCAAGCATGAAGAAAAAATCAGACTACACATACAAATAAGGAAAGAGGAAGAACAAGAAAGAGAGGGAAAGAAAGAGAGAGAGAGGGTGAGGTCAAAGAATGAAGAATGACATGCCCCTAGCCACAGTAGAAATCAAGAGTAAGGGACCATATTTGAGCAATCTTGTTCAATCCCAAAGATCATCTGAATATGCATGACCCTCATTTGGCCTGCAGTTCGTCGGCTAGTTGGTGGATAGGTGTACTGTAGGTGTGAGTCTCACACCTAAAGACCATAGTGTAGTTTTAGTCTACAACAATGCACATACATTATACTGTAGGCTATAATGAAACCATTATCAGACTGTTATCAGACTTGTATTCATTCAAGACCAAAAATGAATGTATTATATTCACAACATAGATTTACAGAGATTTCAAAAATCTCCATCAAACAAGTTGGGTTTTCACTGAATGATAATTACTGTAGGTACACTGTAGGCCTGGCACTCTGTGTAGTGGAGGAAAACCCCTTGTTTGAGATGGGGGGGCTGCTTTAGCTGCTTTGGACCACCATAATCAGGTCAAATTTACTATGTGTTATGTGGGCAGAGTCTAAACATCAAACAAAACACGTCATCTGCACTCATGTTGCAAACTGGTCACTTCACTGTCCCATACACATTGACTGTAAACAGAGATAACAGAGATTGAGTAGCCATGGTCTGGATGAGGCAAGGCTACCAGTCTGAGCTATGGTGTCTCATGGTGCATATGGGATGGGCGCAGTTCCCTTTTTTTGGGTTTCAGAACAGTGTGTTTTGCTGACTATGCACAGTTATTGAGATGGTTCCATATCCCTTTTCGAAGAACCGAGCACACAAGTGTGTATTTGTTTGTGTTCGTGTAAATGATGTCATGGAAAATATAACACACACACACACACACACACACACACACACACACACACACACACACACACACACAAACACAAACACACACACACACACACACACACACACACACACACACACACACACACACACACACACACACACATACACACACACACACACACACACTCAGACATGACCACACAGACAGACAAATTAGTTTCATTCTCTTGCAGCCATGGTGAGGATCCAAAAGGGCGACGTGAAGTGGCCGACACTGCTGTGACGGGGAAACAGGCACCGATTCCCCACTTACTGTACATCTCTGCGGGCTCCAAACCAAGTGGCCGGTAAGCACCAAGTCCATTTACAGCTGTCTGTCAAAACCACCATCATTGCTTATAACATGACACAGCACAATTCAGGGTTGTTTTGCTTATAGCAAAGACAGTCTAATGATATTTGCCGCGTTTCCCAGATTTTTTAAGAAGCTCTTAAGTGCTAAAAACTTCTTTGGAGCGCTCTAAGAACTTCTTAGGAGCGCTCTAAGAACGTTGTAAGACTGCTCCTAAGATGTTCTTAGCACTAAGAGCTTCTTAACGAATCTGGGAAACCTGGCCGTTATCAGTCGAAGAAATCTGGTTTGTTTGGGATTTTACCCTGGTACGTGAATGCCTATCTAACTTCTGCATTTACCTACCTATCTTTCCATCACTGAAAAGGGTTTTCGAGAATGGGTTGTGCATGCAGTGGTCAGAAAAAACAGAAAGAGCCCAACGGACCAAAGGGAACAGCAAACAACAGATCCCATGTAAGATCTACTAGAGTCTTATTTATCACCTTTACATTCTCGCAACATCGCATGTATATTTCACCTTCATGTACTGTACGTAGAAAAATAATAAAAAACACATTCTGTGCATTCAAATGTTTCATAAACAGGAAAGTGGTGGAAACAAGCACAGTGCAGATGCAGGTAAGGCTTTTAGTGTCATTGTTTTTTTTTTTAAATTATGTGTTTTTTATTTTTACTTTCTTCTGCATCACTAATGACCTGATTTTAAGACATGTTTGTCTCCACCATCTTCTGATTGCAGATGTTGATGTAGTTATTGCTCAATATGACTTTAAACCAACAAATGACACTGACCTGGCATTTAAGAAGGGTGACCGACTCAAGGTTATTCAAGAGTGAGTATCATAGCATTCTCAGTGTTGCTGTCTTTCGATGTACAGAAAAAGATTGTGTCATTTCAAAAGCAAAATTGAATATACTGTATAATGTATTTGTAACTAAATATATAAAAATAAAACATATATATTTGTCACTTGAAAAAAAGGTATGTTGTGTTATGTTGTAAAGTCTATGTAAAGTAATGTCTATGTCAAGTCTATGTTTACGATGACGTGACAGGATTATGTTAGGTTGTATGATTGAATAGCATGTTTATGTCAATGTGACAGGGTTATGTTAAGTTGTATGATTGAATAGCATCGAGTCTATGTTTATGTCATTGTGACAAGGTTATGTTAGGTTGTATGATTGAATAGCATCGAGTCTATATTTATGTTAATGTGACAGAGTTGTGTGAGTGTTAGTGTCTAGTTTATGCTTACAGTAAGTCTATGTTTATGTGATTGTGTTACATTGAGTGCACTTGTTTTACAGTAGTATATTTTCCACGGAAAGGCTGTAGTCATTGAGTTAAGATTACAAAGTAGCGCCAGCTCGTACTTTACACATGTATACACAAGCACAGACACAAAGTAAACCTCAACGTAGCGCCAGTTTACGTTCAAACCAAGCTAAGATGGAACATATGTTCAGCTGCCTGGTGAAACCGGCTGCAGTACAGTTAATGTACACCTCTCCGTGTTAATGATTCCGAATCTAAGTGGAAACTTTCACAATCCGTCTTAGGTTCAGTAGTGATGCTGGAAAGGTGTCAGGCACCCCAAAGACGTCCAAACAGCTAACACGTTTCATGTTGACATTTAAACGTATTTCACAATCTGTCTGATCTGCATTACAGCAAAGGTGACTGGTGGGTGGCCAAGTCTCTGGTCACTGGGGAAGAGGGCTATATCCCAAGCACATATGTGGCCAGAGCACAGACTTTGGAGGTGGAGAGGTGCGTATATATGTTTATGTGCATTTATACAGTACATACAGTATACCAGATCAGGGGTTGGCGCGTGTGTGCTACAACATTTTAACACACAGTGCAATACATGGAACAGACTATGATGTAGTACAAATGTATGCACATCAACACCATGACATAAACATAACAGTGAAGTAATTCTTCATTCATTTTGTACATGCATAGAGAAATATAAGAAATACATTTGAAAGGCCTAAATCCAGATGAGTTGCAATGATCATCATTGTTGGTTGTTCACAATAAACACTAATTATGTATGTCAAAGTTATTCTCTGGAAAATTACTGAAACAAATATGTACATGTACAGAATAGATCTCAGTTACATACAGTATACTTATATCTATAATGCATCTTTCTTGCAGGTGGTTTTTTAAAGACTTGGGTCGCAGAGACACAGAACGTCTTCTTCTAGCGCCGGGGAATAAAGTCGGCTCCTTTTTAGTCCGTGAGAGCGAGACGACTAAAGGTCAGTGGCATACGGTGTTCATGCTCTCTCCCTGTTGAATATTACGAATGATACATCCCCCAATGTACTGTCCTCAAGTACCATATTTTACTCAATAATTTACTTAAATCTCAGTTATTTGCGCTTATTTATTTGTTTGCTTTTTAAATCAGTTCAATTTTGTCAGAACATAGTTAGATTTCAAGACCAAAAGAACATTAAATGTCTGAAGTTTCTTCAGTGTGCCGTTGAGCTCTTACTGTAAACTCTTGGTCTTACCGCCAATGGTCCTCATCAGATTTTAAATACCCGTGCACACATTTCAATTCACTCTCTCCACTATGAGAGATTGCACTGCATGGGCTGAAGATCATAACCACTATGATTATGTAATCTCTGTAGAACCTGATATACAGTATGACCCACTGCAGATCTCTGCAGGCCCCTGCAGGCCCTAACCCACTGAAAGCACCCCCTTTTGACACGCTTTGGGTTGCACTCTGTGCACATTAAATGCTCTATATAAATACATTTACCTTGCCTTACCTCTTACCCTTTTGCATAGCAGGCTTGAGATTGCATGTGTGGCAGGCTGTCAGATCAAAGTAGCAAACAATAGCAAATCATTGCTGTAAAAATAGCAAATCATTGCTGTAGACTTTGCAACCACCTGCAGCATCTCTGCAGGTGGCACAGCAAAGAGAGCTTCCTCATCATTCAGGAAGATCGGTGTGATATACTGCTGATATACGTTGCTGTTTATAACGTGTATTTTGCCACAGGCCAGCTGCCCAACTGCTACTATCACTAATGATAATAATAGTGATAAAGAAAATTATTACGGAGGATTACAATATAATAATGATTTGTATTAATACAACATTACCCCCCCAACCCCACCCCACCCCACAGGAGCCTTCTCTCTCTCCGTCCGAGATTCTTCGCAAGAACATGGAGACGTTGTGAAGCACTACAAGATCCGCAGCCTGGACAGTGGAGGCTTCTACATCTCCCCCTCTTTGACCTTTCCTTCCCTGCCAGAACTCATCAAGCATTATTCCAGTGAGTCCAGACTGATGTAAAAAAAAGAGAGAAATCGTTGGGTTTACAGCATTCATGCTCATGAGTGAAACAAATAGTACGCTCACAATTTCATTCATACATTTTATCGCTGGCTTTATCGAAGCAAAACAAAACAAAACAAACAAAAAGGAGATAGGAATACCATGCTCAGCACCTCAGTTAGACTGGCTGCTGAATCCTTCAGAAAATATGAATACAGTTCTGAACTGCACTCACTTACTGTACTCAACCCCACGGGTGACTTTCGGGCAAGACTGAACCTTACATCATTGATTACACAGGTTTAAAAAGAAAGATATTTTTGGTCGGGAGTTAATAACTTGGCTAAATAAATATGATACATGTGTAAGAACCTGTGTGCATATATAGATGGATCAGTAGTACATGCCAAATGACCTCTGTAGTTCAAGCACAAAACACTTTCACGGCTTAAAGTGTTCAGGCACTTTGCCTGAATTCAAGGGTGGGCCAGGCTGATAAGATTTTAAGAGTCGATATGCTTATAGGCCTATGACATTTACAAAAACATCTGATAATTTTAAGGCGCAGGAATTTTCTTTGGTTGACTTCTTTGGGCACCTCGCCCATCACCGAAACTGATGCCCATAGAGGAGTGAGTCGGTCCACCAATATGGGTCACACGTATCCAGTAGAGGTGTGTGTGGTCAGTGGTGTTGCTGGGTTGCACACAGACAGGTCGTGTTAGCGACTAGCGACACACCTTCCTCACCCTCACTTTATTTCTGTTGAGCACGACCCCCCCTCTCGTCTCCACCCACCATTTCAGAACACAGCGAGCTTCCTGTGGTGACAGGAGACCGTGTCTCCGAGGCACCACCGCACGACTTACAGGTCAGCCACTCAGCAACGCTCTGCGTGTGCTACAGTCTAGCAAACATGGTTGCCGGGTAAGGGGGGAAGGGGCTGCTGAAGGCAGCAAAAAAACAGGTTTGTGGGTCATACCAACAAACACCTTGCAGTTAAGCATGAGGTCGTTTTCCCTCACCGGAAATATAGTACAAGACAGACATGTGCTGTACAGTAGACAGACCAAGGTCAGCTTGTGTGGTGAAATATTTTAGACTGTTACTTATTTTTGGCAGTAGGGTCTCTGACTTTCCATGTTGTGGTTTTTAAGTACATGGTGGTAGCCTAACTGGCGTTGTTTCATTTCTAAAATGGAAATCAGAAGTTCTCCTTTCTTGTTATAACTACCTCTACTGTCTAGGCACTGTCTAGAAATCTAGGCTACTGCTGTTTTCTCAGCAGTAGATTAATGTGATATAATATTATAACATGGTTGTTTTAAAATATAGCCACTCTGTACCTGGCTGCACAATCAGTAGGCACTGGCAAGATTTACATTGCTTCAACTCTTTGACCCTATAGTGCTAAACTTGCCATTAACCGAAGCTGAACAAAATCTTTTGATGACATACACTTGAACAAAGAAGAAAACAGCCAGCACTTTGCATACACACGTGTCTATTGCACGCGTTTCGGTTTAATGCTGGAGCACACTGAGGAAGGTGCTAAGCCCAAACGTCGGTGCAATAAACACGTTTGTATGCAAAGTGCGGCCTTTTTCCTTCTTTGATGCAACATATAAGTTTGGCCAAGCGCTCTAAAAAGAGACAGAAGAAACTGAGTGAAGCCTGCTCGTGCTCCTACCACACAAATACACTTAAACAAAAACATGGTACAGTACACAATAATTAAGAATTTGCGTAGGCTACCAAAAACAAACCTTTCAACAAATATTTTGTGTTTGTATTGTGCAATATATGTGTCAGGAAGTTCAATGTGTGTGTGTATGTGTGTGTGTCTGTGTGTGTGTGTGTGTGTGTGCGTGTGTGTGTGTGTGTGTGTGTGTGTGTGTGTGTGTGTGTGTGTGTGTGCGTGTGTGTGTGTGTGTGTGTTCAGGAAGTGCTGATGGGCTCTGTCAGCGCCTGGGCAACCCCTGCCAGGCGTCGGCTCCTCAGCAGCCCTGGGGGAAGGACGAGTGGGAGATCCCACGAGAGACGCTCAAGTTGGTGAAGAAGTTGGGAGCCGGCCAGTTCGGAGAAGTCTGGATGGGTAAGAGTGGCTCCCTTGCAAAAGAGACTAAAGGTCTCAATGGGACTTCACCTGGTTAAATAAAGGTCAAATAAAATAAAAAAATAAATAAAACTAGAATGCATTTCCCGGTGGGAAAGTGCGAAGTGTGCTTGCTCCGACGCGCCGCGAAAGCGCTCCGGCAGGAGACGCGACCGCTCGCCCTCAGGTCAAAACGCTAAAGTTTGGCCAAGACGCAAAGCTGCTTCGAGTTTGGCGGCGTTACCCTCGATTGCCAAATTCTTACACTGACGTGACGGGTTGCCTAGGTTCATCAGTGGTATGTCCCAGAGCACCTCCAATGTAAAAATGTGGATGTCATCCCAAAGATGTAAAGAGATATGAGACAAAATGCATTTTTGCTAATTGCGACGCCCCCTAGTGGCCAAATTACACCAAATTTACTAAGGCTACTTTGGATTGTGTCCAAAATCGTCCCACCAAATATGGTCTTGACACCTCAAAGCGTTTCCGAGATTTGACCTCACTTCCTGTTTGGAGGCTTCGCCATCGAATTTGATTGGCTGCCATGGGCGAATGCTTTGATGTATGGAAATGAAATGTACACCTCTAAGGTCTGTAGACCTTGTGTTGAATTATGTATGAGTTGTTCACGTGTAGCCAGCATGAAACACGTAACCAGTGAAAGAAGGAAGGAGCCTAAGGAACTAGGCATGTATAATACGAGTAATGTTAGGAGTAATGTTAGGAGTATTGCGGGAACATCTGCTGTTTACTCACTGTTGAGTAAGTTGCAATGTGTTATAGCAGCGTTTCTCAAACTGTGGGGCCTGAGACATGCCAGGTGGGGCGCGAGCTGACGTGAAAAACCGGATACTTCTTTTTAATCTGTAGCCTGTGCCCTCCTTTATTGATAATTACGAGAATGCACCTCCATCTCACAAAACAAACACAAACAAGGTAATCTAGACTCTTGTAGGCTTATCATTGACCAAATGAAAATGTTAGTCTGTCCTGGAATCATAGTCCGAAAAAAATGATTGAAGTCGTAATTTTAATTGCAGCGGAAACGAAAAAAAAAACATTCATTTTATAGACGAGCGCAGTGAAATTGAAGGATATCTTGGCTATCTGTCCGACGACATAATTGCTGTTCTGCGATCTCGAAGAACAACTGCTTGACAAACGCAAACACTCATGTTTTGCCTTGCAAGTGGACAAGGCCACTGACAGTTACAAAGGTGGTTTAGGTATCATGTCCGCTTTGTTAACTTGACAGCGGCCGAAGATATTCTGCGAGTATGCCAAAAGTAGGGCCACTTCAGATGAACTATTCAACATTGATCTCAACAATTAGTCTACCTGGCAGAACAGGACATCAAATGGGAAAACTGTGAGGGACTTTGCTCGGTTGGGGCCCAGATAATAGCAGGTAAAAGAAATGCAATCTTCGTGATAAAGACGGTAGTGCCCGATGCGCAACAGACGGATTGTTTCATTCAGGGAAGCGCTCGCGTCAAGGCTTGACCTGAATAAGATAGTAAGAGTGTTGAACTTAATTTATAACAAAATGGTAGCATATAGTTGGTCCTTTTGCTGTATTTTTGGAAATCAGCTTTTTTTGAAGCAAGGATTGACACCTTGTCAATGACAAAAAACTGATGTTATTGGTCATTGATTTAGATTTTTATTTTTTCTCTATTTTTGAACTGATATTTATCTGTAGTAGCCTAACTGTTATTTGTTACTGATGTATATTTAGCAAGTGACGTTATAAATGTGACAATTTTGAGCTTGACCTATACTTTCTTAGAGCGATGATGGACAGGTGGGGCTCGAGAAAGCCCCCTTGATCAAAGTGGGGAATGAAAGAAACGTTTGAGAACCACTGTGTTATAGCCTCAAATTGATGGTAGAATAAATAGGACGACTCACCTGTTCAAATGGTGTAATAGGATCAAATTTGGTGTTGATATGTCAAAGCAACCAGGCTGTTACTGGTTAACGTGTCTGAATATGAAATAGGGATGGCGAAAACTACAAATTTTCTTGACCGACCACCGAGGCTCATTAGCCGGTTGAAACCGGTTAACCGGTTCGTTTAAAATAAATTATGCTATTTGAAATAACAGCCACGCAATTTCCCAACTCTCATCTCTCTGTCCCCCGCTCATAGGCTACACACAGCCCCGGCGCCGCCCTTTCACTCACATCACTTTTTTAAATCCCCTACAGCGCCAGTTTAGTTTGAGGAAGTGCTAACAATAATAACGAAAGATGATCATTACCTTATCTGTTACCATTGATGACCCTTCCTGAAATGTAGATGTAATGTCTTTCCAAATCTAAGCCCATCTTATGCGGAAAGTTGCCTAGACTGCAACACGATAAAACCAATGGATAAAACAGCGCACTTCCAGATTGCAAAAGACGCACCGGCCACCGCTGTGACCTCGTGCCAAATGTTTTTATTGGTTTATTACGTAGCCTAGCCTACAAGCAGGCGAGTTATGAAAAATTGAGTGTGAGGGATAATTTGTTAACTTCACGAAAAAAAGATCTTCTTGGAATGAGATGGCTAGCTGTAGTAACGTTTAGTCCACTGTCTTTAGGCTAATTTAAAGATGCCTCTCTTTTTTTTTTGTTAACCGACTAGCGACAACTTTGGTCGGTTAACGTGGATACGGTCAACCATCGGTCAAACAGTCACCGGTTAACATCCCTAATATGAAATCGATTTTGGATTGGTTGCATGTGATAAAAGCTATGCCATTTCCTGTCCATATTCAGATTCAGAAATACTGTACACCGGCAACAAGGCACACACACACACACACACACACACACACACACACACACAGACACACACACACATATACATATATATATATATGTATATACTGTATGAGCAATTCCATGCAAAACTGTCAAGTCCATAACCCCACACAGCGTCAAACTATGATGTGGATGATGATTTCTTAAAAGTTTACCATTTCGCTCTTCTTGTTTGTACAACATATTCAATGACATTGTTAACTTAATCATTTGCATTATATAAATGTAACCTATTTTTCCACCCTTATGTCTCAACATATAGGCTACTATACACATAGTCACATTCATAAACATAAACAGGATCCTAGGTTCTCAATTTGCTGGACTCACTGTCTACCATAAAGTTAAAGAATAGTAATAACAGAAGAAAAGGTAAGAAGATGTTGATAGTGTGATTAACTGTGTGGTGCCTCCACTGAAGAATGTCTTTACCACTGCCCTGGTGGAAATATGCAAATCCTCAGAAATGTCAAGTGACTACTGTTACTTCTAACTGCTTTGATATAGCGTATCCTAAATGAAATACTATGCAATGCAAGCATCACAAAACATTTATTTTATC
Source organism: Sardina pilchardus (assembly GCF_963854185.1). Classification (NCBI taxonomy): domain Eukaryota; kingdom Metazoa; phylum Chordata; class Actinopteri; order Clupeiformes; family Clupeidae; genus Sardina; species Sardina pilchardus. The sequence continues at coordinate 18,692,758 of NC_085005.1, forward strand.
CTTTGTTTTTAACTCTTAGAATTCAGTTCAGTAGGCTATGACATAATAAAATGAAAGTACAAAAACAGTTTTTAAAACCCCTTTTTAAAAGTTCAACCTATCACTTTCAATGAAATCTCAATTAAGGATTACGTAGTTTTAGATAGTAACTGTGTGGTAATAATTCACCTATACCACCCATAGCCTAAATTAATTAAATGTTTACTATGAACAATAGTTAAATAAAACACACAGTAATACTTTCTATAACACTTTGTGTTGGATGTAATTCATTGAACCTATTGTTAACTGCTATACAATAAGTGGGCCAAACTTCACAGTTTAAGTCTCCACACATAAGCTTGCCTACTGAGTCTAAAAACATAGCTCCCACTTTCCTTAGCTGGAGGGGAATTCTGAGATTTCTCCCTAAAGCAGAAACTATTATTTTTACCTAATTATTATTACTATTATTATTGGGAAGGTTATAGGTTTGCACTGATTCAGGTAGGGTAGTGGCACTATACTGGATGGTATATCGGTTAGAATATAGGACGGAGAAGAGATGGGGTTTAACTTTGTATTGTTCCAGCAGAGACATTCAGGATTCCATACATACAGAGAAATATAGGTAGATGGCTATTTATATAGATAATATATCTGCAGCATACAGATATGCATTGAATACTAAGCTCATTAAACTGAATTGTAAGCCAGGACACACATAGGCTACAGCAACGGCAACGCTAACCCCTTCAAGAAAGAAAAGAAAACCTTTTTGTTCGTGACTACAGTTATTATGTGGTCAATAACGCCATGTAGCGGCGTAAACGGTACTGTGTAATAGCGTTAACTCGCACAGCACAGGTACAAACTTCCTCCAGTCGGAGATTGTTAATGAGGGCTATCTTTTACTGTCTATGGGGCTAAAGGACTGTATGGATTGATTGATTGTGTTGCTTGGGTGGCGTCAGTTAGAACCAAAGATCATACAGCGCTAGAATCTTTGGTTAGAATACTGGTTGTGAAGCAGTAGTTTCTCCTTAGTTTCTTTATTGAGTTTTCTTCCACCATACAACAGCATGAATAAACGTATAATGTATAGTGGTCTGTAAAGAACCAAATAAACTGTCATTAATATGGTCACTAAATAAACTGTATCGCTATCTCTCATTCTATAAGCTCAACTTCTCACACAAGTAACACAGGCTTCCTTCATTTCAAACCCTTAATGCTAATGCTCCGTTTAGCATGCTAAGTCCTTGCATATCAACGTGAAAGATACATCCCACTCCCAATACACATGACCGAAGGTTACGGTCACTTACTTTTGTTGTCATACACGCACACAACTTCAACTTAAGGTAATTGGCAGTAAACTCACTCAAAACTAACGTCATGAACTTCACCAACACTGTGGTGTACTACTAGATAACGTCTCTAATGAACTAGCATGAGGCTGCACGAGAGGGCGTCACTAGGCAACAACACCTCAACAGAAGAAGAGTACAGAGATGCAAGACTAGTTCTAGTCTACGTCCTTACAGTAGAAACGCTAAACAGTAGATTCTTAAGCTAAACACATGAAGTATTATAATTTCAGAGAACACTTACAGTATATTACTTCATGGAAATCATGTCAAGAGCAAGTTTAAGTGTATTAGCAAACCTCTTGCATACCAGTGTGAATTAACGATGTATGTATCAAACTTACTTTTTGTCAATGATCGCATCTCTGAATGTAAAGGGCTGGATTACTCAGGATAACTGCAGGAATTGTCTAAGGGTAAATTAATTATCTATGTTTTTTGTGCACAGCCGTCTGCTCATCATCACAACAGAAAACGAAACTTAAAATCCTCAGACAGGGCGACCGCTCTACTTCCGGTATTTCGCCGAATTTGGGAGTGAAGTTCACCCAGAATGCTCAGGTCAATACAAATCATCCAAAACACACCGTCAGTATGAAACATCGTGTGATTGTCGAGTATATATACCAAATGAACACTCGCAATGTTTAACAGCGTGTAAGTCCGTACTTGCCCCTCGGGGCCATGGCATTGCTTAGATCTACCAGTCTCAGGATGAGACACCCCGATGCGGACCTCCCTAGAATCACACCTTCATTGTACCGTTGCGGACAATCCATGTTATCCAATGACTAATTGAATAGTGGAAGGGTACTATCATCCCATAATGAAAGTATGAAAATACAGGGAGTGACTCCATAGTGCTGTGAGAATTACAGCAGTATGTTTTACAAGAATGGCCTCGATTTGATTTTTTTTTTAAAATATCAACATTGTATCTTAAATCACTCTGAAATGTCATTTCTGCATGACCTAAGCAATTTAAGATGAGCTATTCTGCTTAATAGTATACATTCGCCAACACACACGTTTTTGCTAATTATAGAGCCATCGACAGACCAAATAACACCAAATTTATTGAGGGTGCTTTGGATGGGGTCTCAAGTCATCCCACCAAATATGGCTTTCATACGTCACAGTATTTCCAAGATAGGCACACTTCCTGTTTGGCGGCTTCGCTCGCTGAATTTAATTGGTTGTCACAGGCGAACGCTTGGACGTATGAAGGCGAAATCAAGGCGGTTGATCCGCCTTGGTCTGTAGATCACGCGTGCCAAGTTTCATGACGATCGGAGGAACTATGCGGCCAGAGTTGCTTTACTTTGACTTTGGACAAAATTCAAAATGGTGGAAAATCCATCATGGCGGAAAATGACGTCACATAGTGCGTTGGAATCAGCTGAGTCAGAGGATTCCAATGGTATAAGTTTTATAAAAATCGGCCATACGGATCAAAAGTTACGGGCATGAACGTGTTTTCAATCTTTGACCAGTTGGTGGCGCTAGAGCGTGAGAGTGGCGAGCATGAAACCTGGTGGTGTCAATCAGGGTAGTCTCCTCTATCAGCATACCAAATTTCATGATTTTATGTCTTACGGTTTGGGCTACAGGTGGAAAAATGTGTGGGCATCAGCGCTCAAAAATCGCTTTTCCATTCATTCCTATGGGAAAAAATCGACCGGAAAAACTGGAATAACGGGAGAACGACATGCCGTATCAAAAAGCTGTATACAAGCCACCATCCTCGCATCAGGACCCACGCGTGAGAAGTGGAACGGCGTCTCTAGCTCTAAATCCCTAGGACAAGATAGGGAGACAAAAGTTGGACTTGAGATAAATAAGTATATGAAACGCACGGATAACAATAGTGTGCTTTTGCAAGCACACTAATAAGAGGCCCTGTGATGGACTGCCGTCAGTATGGTTGAGCTTGCGCTCTGATTGCCATAGAAATGAGCTTGGCTCGTCGGTAATGCAGTCAGGCTGCAGGTTTAGTGCTTTTGAGGCAGGTTACAAACCCCCAACACAATAATGCCACAAAATATTCATTAGTGATGTGGTTCGATGTGGAACAGTTAGTTCACTGGCTTATCCAGGTACCTTCAGGAGGAACCACTGATCTCAAAAAAGATTTCACTTTTGAAATGACCTTGACAGTAACCTTCCCATGGTGTTTAGCCACCTATAATGATGATGTAAAAGAAGACTCTTTTTCTGTTGCATATTCACAGCTGGTTTCTCCCATGATAAGAAACAAAACCACACACTGAAATACTGCTCTTCAGAACACACCCATACACACCCATACACACCCACCCCCCCACACACACACACACACACACACACACACACACACAAATGTAATGTGCTGTAGCTCTCTCGGGGTCATCGAATTTTGGAAAGAACTGATACTATTTCAACCAGAAAGACTCAGGAAGGCACAACAAAAGTAAACAAATATCTTAGCAACAACGCAACGCAATGCAACAACACAATGCAACAACAACGCAAGCAACAACGAGATATGAGATAACAACTAGACCCTTTCGCATAGACACCGTCCTGACCCTGAACGTGTGTGTGTGTGTGTGTGTGTAAAGGCTTCTACAAGAACAACCTGAAGGTGGCCATCAAGACGCTGAAGGAGGGCAGCATGGAGCCCGAGGCGTTCCTGATGGAGGCCAACCTGATGAAGCAGCTGCAGCACGAACGGCTGGTGCGCCTCCACGCCGTGGTCACGCAGGAGCCCATCCTCATCGTCACCGAGTTCATGTGCAATGGTGAGAGATGCGCGCACGGACACACACACACACACACACAAGCACACGCATGCGCGCACACACACACACACACACAAGCACACGCACGCGTACACACACACACACACACACACACAAGCACGCACACACACACGCACACACACGCACAAGCACACGCACGCGTACACACACACACACACACACACACGCACACACACACACACACACACACACACACACACATCTACATACACACATCTACAAACACACATCTACAAACACACACACACAAACACACATCTACATACACACATCTACAAACACACACACACACACACACACACACACATGCGCACACACAGAAACCTCAAACACACATGCGTGCGCACACACACACACACACTCTGAGGAAACTATGGCGCATACATTTAAATCAGAAAGTCAGACAAGACGAGACGATAAGTCAGTCTGACTGATTACCACCTGGCGATTACTCATTATTATTCCACAAGCAGATCATTTTTCCCAGTAATGATGTAATGCACCTACTGTACATCAAAATACCAGAATTGACGTCTGAAATTCACCTGCAAAAAGGACCCAAAACAGCCATCTTTGCTAATACTGTATAAGATTAACAAAGATGCCAGTTTTTGGGTCCTTTTCGTAGGCGTACTTCAGAGGTCTATTGTCACTTACAACTTCACTTCCTCACTGGAACCGATACCCAAAGAGTGGGACTTATACGGTAACCATACTGATGCCAGATATGCCTTCTCAGAGTTGCTATTACTTCAGGCTCTTTCTAAGAAAAATAATCCACACACTTCTCTTTTTAAGTGTCTTTGAATGAAGTGGACAAAGATTTGCTTTTAATTCAGTCAGTAATCTAGGCTACATTGCCCACAGTAAAACATGCATTTTGACGCATTGGCCTCTTGAGAACAGGAGAGTTACAGTACTGTACTGTAATCAAGTAATTTCCCAAAACATTGAATGACCATGATCAAAATCAAAACATGTATCTCCCTTAACCATTTAATAATCTTTCTCTGTCACTTGCAGGAAGCCTGTTGGACTTCCTAAAAACAGAGGATGGGAAACAACTGAAACTGCCCAAACTGATTGACATGTCAGCTCAGGTAAGACACAAAGTACTCATCTGCAGAGCCAAAACAATGAGATACTGTAGGTTATTGAGAAAGTTTCAGCATGTTGCTCTCTGACTAAATCTCAGTGCTGATTTAGCTTTAGTTCGGGGCCTTTGTGAAGTCATTCAGAATTGCAATTCATTAGCCCAACTCACACCAAAGATTCCCGGCGCGACGAGACGGAGTTGCAGCGGTGTGAATTAGAAGTTACACGTAGTTGCAAGCCGTCGCAAGCCGTCACAGAGCATTAAACATGTTCAGTCGCAGTCGCAAGGTTTTAGAACGTCGCGGCTCCTCTCATCTCGTCTCGTCGGGAATCTTTGGTCTGAACCCTACTGTAGGCTTTTGAGATTCAGAGTGAGTTATGAATGTGGATGTCACCAGAACCACTGCTACTGTACTGTATGTTATCACACTGTTCCCATTATAGGCCAGGACACTGTTGCTGTTGTGGTTTTTATCTCCTCTGTTTAAGTTGAAATATGATGCATACGCATGAACTCAAATCAAACAGAACCTTTAAAGGTATCCATTACAACTAGGCTGTTCTTTTTGACCTTTGTGCAATTTAGAAATATATATTGTCACTCCACCTATATTTGTCCTTTAAATGCAGCATCAAATTTGCCTCATTCATCAAAATGATTAAATATGTCATAATATTTCTCCAGCTCCACATAAAAGACTAATTCGAAATATGAAGTAGTTCAGAAACAGATTACAGCTCTATTTTTAGGCATCCGTCCATATCTCTATTTTAAGACGGCCGTGGTGTGTGAAAAGCCTTGCATCGTGTGGAAAATGTCAGCCTTGCCTTCAGTGGCTTTGTGGTCTTGCTGTGCACTTCTGCTTCTTCAAACCTCACTCCACTGTTGATCATTAACATCCGGACAGGACGTGACATAGTTTTTTCCATCATAGCGCCCCCCTCCCCTCCCCGACATCCTGTTTAACCCTCCATCAGAACAGAAATGTAATATTTCTGTTTTAAAAAAGGCCTCATTTACGTACATGTGTGTGCACTGTTAAACTGAACCGTCAAACTAACTTGAAAAAAGTAACTAATAAGTATTGTATTTTTCTAACTAAAAAATTAATACTTAAAGAGTAGCTCAACTGTTTTGAGTGTTATACTTACAGTACATACCCATGATCCTTTGCAAGATCAGTGAAATCATCAAACTTAACTGTTGTTTTCAATGTGTTTTTATGTTTTTGGCAGTGCTACTCTAAACTACCAATATCATTTGTAAAATATTGTGCTTTCACATGTATGCTATATTCACACCATGAGTGTGTCTAGTACACTTACAGTAAAAAATAATCAAACAGTTACTGTTAACATGAGTGAATCATATAACCCTGTATGCTTACATAAATAGTAAATTTACATAACTGGTATCAGTGTTAGAATTATGTCAATACTCATGAACGGAATCAGAAATCATGCCTCCTGTGAAACACTTATCTCCTCACATGGCTATAGTGAGAACAGAAGTCGACTTACAGTATTAACAAGTTTAAGAAGGACAAGGTGAATGAGGGACTTGATTAGCTGATTATTGCATGTCTGTAGATTTCACCGTTTTTGACTTGCTTGCCCCAAAGTGGTCTTGTCTTCCCTGCTGATGGCACTGTCCACTGCTACTGTCCATTGTCCAGCTGTGAGAAGTGATGTTGCAAAATGCTTCATTGTTTTCAATTTGATGCATTTAACCTAACTGAATTAGGTTATTAAATAAAATCACAAAGTACAAATTGATTGAGCAAATAAATGTATATACAGAATACATACAACCTCAGAAAACATTTATATTTTGAAAACTCTATTTATCATTCATTACACAATATATAAGTCATGTAGGCTATGACTTTTAAAAATCCATTGCTTTCTACAGCTGTAATGTTTTCTTCATTTTGTTTCATAAGGAATTTCAAAACGAAATTGCAACACTACTCTTACAAACAAATAAACTCTCTCTCTCTCATTTTCTGTTTCTCTCTCATCTCATCCTTCGTGTGAACAGATTGCAGAGGGGATGGCCTACATAGAGAGAAAAAATTACATTCACAGAGACCTGCGGGCTGCCAACATTCTGGTGTCTGAGACGTTACTTTGCAAGATTGCTGACTTTGGCTTAGCGAGAATCATCGAAACAGAGTACACAGCCAAAGAAGGTATAGTGTACTGTATGCAATGCAAGCCATTTTTGCACATCATTATGGTCATAGTCTGCACTGAAATTGCTTCTAACTGGCCTACTAGTGTGTTTAGGATGCTGATGGTAGGCCTCGTAACCAGGGCCAAATTACAAACCCACTCTCACTGGTCTCACATTGCTTACAGTAATAATGATAAAATCTGCCATTATTATTGTTGTTGATGTAGCATTCTTTTACTGTCTTTTACTTTTACTGTAATGGGATGTTCGAAACTCTGAACTGAACAAGTAATCCATCAGGGAGCTCAATATAGTGCACACAACCATCTGGAGTTTGTATATCTGCCAAATCATGTCATTTGAGCTACGTGAAGGAATGATTCAGTTGTAATCTGATCATAGAGGTCTGGTCTATCACATTTGCTTCCTGTTTTTACTGTCATGTCAACTAACTTTTATCATTTCATCCAAGCTGTGAAGAGAACTGTGCTCACGTGGTTCTCATCATGATCACTCTCTTTCTCTCTTTCTTTCTTTCTTTCTTTCTTTCTTTCTTTCTTTCTTTCTTTCTCCAAATTCACAGGAGCAAAGTTTCCCATTAAATGGACTGCCCCTGAAGCGATAAACTTTGGAACATTCAGCATCAAGTCAGATGTCTGGTCCTTTGGTATTCTTCTGACTGAGATAGTCACGTATGGGAGGATCCCCTACCCAGGTAGCGCCAACGTTCATCTTGTGCATAATCAAAGAGCTATCATGAACATGAGGCATGGTTGTGCCCTCCTTCATATCAAAATCTTCAACTTAAAATGGGTGAATTAGAACAAAGCCTACTTGTGATGTCAAATAGCGCAAAGCCATTGAAGTTCAATTAGGGTTGCCAAAGACGGCGCCGTTTAGTCAAAAGGACCATTTCAATACCCAGCCTAAATAAGGTTTTAATTGGGCTTGAAAAGTGCAATTCAGTTTATTGTTTATAAATCAAAATTCTATATATATTCTTTTAAAGGGATATTCCGCCATTTTTGGAAATATGCTCATTTTCCACCTCCCCTCGAGCAAAACAATCGATATTTACCTTGTTCCCGTTCATCCAGCCATTCTGTGAGTCTGGCGATACAACTTTTAGCTTCAGCCTAGCATAGATCATTGAATCGGATTAGACCATTAGCTTCTCGCCTGCTAGCTTCATGTTTAAAAGTGACTAAGATTTCTGGTAATTTTCCCATTTAAAACGTGTCTCCTCTCAAGATAGAAAGTGCAATAAGACCAACTGAAAATGAAACCTGGCGTTTTTCTAGGCTGATTTGACATGGAACTACACTCTCATCTGGCGTAATAATCAAGGCAACTTGCAAACTACTGGCACTACTACTGCTTGTTGTCTATGGGGACTATTTTCAGATGCTGCGCACGATATCACTGCGCCTATGGTACGTTTGCAAGTTGCCTTAATTATTAAGTTCAGTTTCAGTTGGTCTTATTGCACTTTCTAACTTGAGAGGAGACACGTTTTAAATGGGAAAATTACCAGAAATCTTAGTCACTTTTAAACATGAAGCTAGCAGGCGAGAAGCTAATGGTCTAATCCGATTCAATGATATATGCTAGGCTGAAGCTAAAAGTTGTACCACCGGACTCACAGAATGGCTGGATGAACGGGAACAAGGTAAATATCGATTGTTTTGCTCGAGGGGAGGTGGAAAATGAGCGTATTTCCAAAAATGGCGGAATATCCCTTTAACATCAACACAGAACAATACTTGATTCATCCATTCTATGTCCTCTTTAAGCAGCACGGTATCTGATAAGCCTGCAGCGTTACCCATTTTGCAGGTGGCACCCTTAGAATCCATTTTCATTTGCTATTAACATTACGATTAAAAATCAGCACTTTTCATCGACTGCACCAATATCAGTGTCAGTATGAGTGTCGATTTCAGGTGTAACTCAGGTGAAAGAATTCCTCAGCAGGAGATTTGACCAGCATTCTGTGCATCTTGTGTCCAGGCATGACGAATCCGGAAGTGATCCGCAACCTGGATAAGAGCTACCGGATGCCGTGCCCAGAGGGCTGCCCGGAGGAGCTGTACGAGGTGATGCAGAAATGCTGGACGGAGAGGCCCGAAGACCGGCCCACGTTCGAGCACCTGCAGGACCTGCTCAGCGACTTCTTCATTGCCACCGAGGGACAGTACGAGATGCAACCCTAAACCTGGAGGACGTCAGAGGAGAGAGAGAGCTGACAGAGAGACAGAGAAGAAGACAAAGCAGAGGCCTTGACGGAGATAATGGAGAGAGCTTCCAGACACAACATCAAGACTTGAAATAGACAAAGAAGAGACTGGACAGACACACGAGTGGGACCTAAAGACAAATGAAAGATCCGAGCGAGGCAAAGCGAAGACCTGGTGGAGACTAAGGCAGGACCTGACGCTTCTGATCCTACAGAGAAACACCACAGAGTCTCAGCGAGATTCTGCAGGAAGAGAATCTGAAATAGTGAAATAGTGTTCAACTTTGGCACCTATCATGTTTAGGCTTGAGGCTTTGATGAGATGGAGTCTGTGAACGGAGAAACTGCTGTGAGACTTTTTCGAGAAGCTGGATAGTCTTCGTTGGGACAGACTATGCAGACTGAATCTCTGTACTGGATTTACTCTGTTTAAAGATGCTTGATACTGTAAAAATTCCACACAGAATAGAGTCTGTTGGGGGATTCTATGGAGAGGACTTACTAGACTTTGAGAGATGACTGTACGAGAAAGGATGGACTGTTGGCTGCATCTTTCACCACACTCATAGCCTTACCACAAAAGATGCTCTACTGTATGCTTGTGACATCTGGATATTTTACAACAGGGCAAATGACAATTCTATTTAAAGCCAAGGGCAACAGAATCTGCTGAAGTGCATTCAGGTGACGTAAATGACTAGAGACTGTTGCTCATGTCCATCATCTTATAAAGCCCGCCCAGGCGATTTCATTGGTGCACACAACTCTGGTGCCGGCATAGAGATACTGCGTTGACCAAGATGCACTGTTTGCACAAAGACTCTCAAAACAGACACCAATGTTCAGACAGGATACAGATGACACAATGTGCCTGGTATGGGGTAATATTTCTGCAATAGTATACAGACGTGTTATTATTGTAAATATAAATCATGCATATTTAAGTATTTGTTTGTGTATGTGATGTATCATGGATGTGCACAATAAATCGTTATTTCATATTAACTTCAGAATTCCTGCATAAAAGTATATAAATATGCCTGACCACTCAATGAACTTTTCATACTGAAATTAACACATTGCAAAGTAGGCCTAATACCTTTATAGTTATAGGTTCAATAGCCCAAATGAATTTGGAAGGCGAAACGTCACCTCAACTGACAGGAAGTGCTAAATAAATAAGGTAGCTGTGGGTTGGTGTAGGGGTATGGCTGACACCTTTGCATGGTTAACTTGCGAAACACTTCAAAGACACACATTTGAATTGGACTCCCCAGACAGTCATAAATAGAAAAGATGCTTGTAGCTGTGAATTATTAGATTAGATTAGATTGGATGGATTATTTTTATTTACTTCTGTGGAAATAAGAAGATTTTTGCCAGAATAAAAGTTACGCTGAAGTAAGTGTAAGCTGTCAGTCAGGATAGCGTCAGTATGAGATGATACCATCTGAGGCATGAGAGAGAGGCTTTATCAAGATATCCCGTCTTCACTGGAACATCAAACCGCAACCCTATGTGATAGCTATTAGAAGTCCTTCCATGATTTATCTGTTAAGAGGAGAGTTTCCTGTTAGCTAGTTTCGGTTTGATGTTCAGTAGATACAATATGTTCCTATTGGCAGGCTTGGGACTGCTCACATTATAGTCGCTGTAACTGACTGACATTGCAATCACCCCACTACAAATTAGCGTGCTATTTATGCACCTGGAACTAGATTCAACATAAGTTATTCAGTGTAGATCACAGACAGTCCCTAGCATAGCTGATCAAATTTCTTACACTCAAAATCGTCACTCCACGACCAACCTACAGTATACTGAAATCTTTAAAACTAAATAAGCTCTTCATAAGTGTTTTTTTTCTCTCAACTGGTAAACAGCATTGTCTGCAAAAAAGGCCCAAATGGGAACTCTTTTCTCCAGCCTCATGAAGTTCAAAACATTCGTCAAAGGCCAGACTGTGTCATTCACTTTTTTCAGTTTAGGCTCGTAGAAGAGAAAGAAAGAAAGAAAGCAAGAAAGAAAGAAAGAAAGAAAGAAAGAAAAAACTGTTTACCACCCACTTCCCTCCCCCCCCAGCCTCTGCTGTCTCCTAGAGTAATTTACCCCAGGGGTTGGCACATGGGTTTAAGATAAGGACGTCTAAGTGGCACCAACACCCCATGAGCTGATGCTGAGGTTTCCTGTGCCACCGGCGCTCTTCCCGCCAGATAATCTCCGATGCTGGGCCGGATGTGGCCCGCAGCCTGCCCGCTTCCGCCAGATACGCTCCAGCTCTGCCTGAGATCTGGCCTGGCTTCGGACCGGAATCGCACGCCTATCTGTGCGGGCCGCTCCTTTCAAAGGAAACAGGAAGTGGGTGAGTCAGCATTCCGCGCATGCCGTCGGCAGGCGCCCATGTGCGCTGACACACATTCTTCAGCCTCTCTCTGGTGAGTCTGTTGCCCACTCAGGAAGTAGAGAAGGTGGTGGCATCAAAGGAGGGCTTCCAGGAATGTGCGCAGTGACCTCATATTGACAGAGGGACGCCAGATTCCTCTCCATGGGCGGTGCATGATATAGAGTTTCCTCAGAGAGTCAGAGAAAATTACGAGTTTGAAAAGAGGATATTATAAACATATGTATGATTTTTTTTTTTTTTTTTTTTTACAGTAAGGGGAAGATACTACCCATTTCCGTTAGCAAAGCTACCGTGGGCTGTTGGCATGTAGCCAGTGACATAACTACTTTATTCAATGCTCTAGGCTAGGCCAAAGCACAATTATGTACCACCGTTGTCAACATTATTTTCTGAGGAAAATGGCTATGCCTCTGTTGAAATGATATCTAATAACGTGACCATTGGCACCTACTGTACAAGCATTTCTGTTCACAGACAGAAATATTACAAATATAAAAATAGAAAAGCACTCAGAGAGTGCAGACCTCTGCCAAGCAAAAACATAACCGCCTCCTGGATCCAGACAGTGATACGGATCACTCCTAAGATTTAATAATTTCTTCCTTGGGTCGTTTCAGACCTTCCCTGAAAATGTCATCGAAATCCATCCATAACTTTTTGAGTTATCTTGCGAACAAACAGACAAACAAACAATCAAGCAGACAGACAAACAGACAGACAAACAAACAAACCCTGATGAAAACATAACCTCATTGGCGGAGGTAAAAAGAACATTTCTAAATTTAGAAATAAATTGTTATTAGGAAGTCCCATAACCATGGCACAGCAGCAGGGTCCCGCACTTTGATTCTGATAAATCAATTAATTGATTGAGTTAAATTAATGCATGTCCTGTTTTACATTATGGCACAGAATACTGTATGTTGCAGAGGATGAACACCTGTCTCCATTTGTAAGACTGGATGATTGCAATAAGGCATCAGAAGATAGTATCTGTGTCTATTCTTATTACTACTGTTTGATGAATTGTTTTATTATTATTTTGGGGATTATTATTGGTCTTTATTTCCCTGATTAATCAAATAAAATATTTTGGCCATCAAAGATATTGCTGATAAGATAGATATAGCCTAAGTAATTCAGGACTTTTAAATAACAGTTTGCGAAGGCCCATGAAAACAGAAATAATGCTTGCTCCTGTGTGTGTGTGTGTGTGTGTGTGTGTGTGTGTGTGTGTGTGTGTGTGTGTGTGTGTGTGTGTGTGTGTGTGTGTGTGTATGCACAGTACGAATGGTACAAAAACCTTTTCCAGTTTAGTTTCATTGAAAAGTAATTCATAGATCTCATAAATCCAAAAAAATGCATTTCCAAAGTGACATGACTTGAAAAAGGGAAAAAGGCATGTCAGTATCAGCCTCATCATACAGTACTGTAGTATCAAATATTTAGGAAAGCCAATTAACCAAGATGTCTAGCACATTTCCTATTTGGTCAGCTGGTGGAAAAATCTCATTCCTTCTCTTGTCAGTTGGTGGCACTAACAGACATGTTAATTGAATATCATCATCATGATATCTAATATTTTGTGATTGATTGGTCCGCACACTGGGTATAAGCTCCAGAAAACCTATTTTAATACATAAAAAAAGTAAGGTCCCAAAAAAATGGAAGAAGAAGAAGAATCATCCTTACAAAAAAATGTGGAAATTGGTGGTATTACGATAATGTTGCCATTTTACTAGTGGTTAATGTTCTGTTAGTGTCATGGAAACAGACAAGCTGCACTTACCCATGGACTTCAGTCTCTTATACTGTACTTGAAATTCCATTCTCGTAATCGCCCTTCAACCCCTCACTCAGCTCTCAGCCATGATGAATCTGTTCAGTTTGCCTAGACGTCTCCCCGGGGTTTCCCTTGAACTGAGTGGTTGCTTGGTGACTGGGGTACAGCGTTGCCAGATCTCATGAGAAAAACAAGCAACTGGGTCTTTAACAACAAGCCTAAAAGCCTGAAGGTTTTGTGAGCTCTTTACATCTGAGCTGTATAGTCTGACATGGCAAAGAGAAACTTGGGAATTCTAGACAGAGGGGAAGCATGGGTGAGGCAAGGGAGAGACAGCAGGTACTGCACAATCCCAAAAGAAGCTACTGCACAAAAAAAACCCAAGCTTGACAAAAATGCAAAATGCATCTACTGTACTACTAATATTTTGCAAAAAAACAAGCCCAAGTACTGTAGCTTATGACTTGGCAACACTGCTGGGGTAATAGTTTTATGGTGGCAAATGGAGCTCACTAACTCACTAGATAAGTTTTAGTGACTAACCTATTTTAGAGAGTAGGACTGAAACTTGGGGCCTGGGTTAGGAATTAGAATTTGACAGTGACTCCCTGTATTATCACCAACTCTTTTTGACAAATAACTATTTTATAGTTGAATTAGCATAAGCAAGAGTTGAAATGACTATATTTTTTTATATATATGTTTTATATATTTAACACTGCAATGATTTAACCTCCTTATACTGCTCATAAGGTAGGCTATACTTTGAATAAGTGTTCATTGTATACGTGTTGATTAATACTATACATTCAGGTATCTTACTCAACTTCATACTTCACTCTGATGAAGGCCTAGTGCCGAAACGTCATTTTAGTCAAATAAAGTGGTGATTCTAAAGCAGCAGTATTGTGCTTTTTCCTACAGTATATCTCTTATAATATTGAAACTTTAAAAAGCTGCACCTGCAACAAAACCCTATCAAGGTGTGCAGGTCCTTTCTTGACTTTGTGGAAATCTTACTCAACTTCAACATATATTATGTCAATAATGGAGGATGTTACATATTTTACAGTACTTGCTATGCAGTGACGTCAATGGCTGGGGAGGTAATGGAAAGTATCACAACCAGTTGTACACAAATATCTAATGGTGATGTCGAGCTAAGGAAGAATGTCATGGTAAAACTGATTTTTAAATAAGACAATGAACCCATTGACTTGATTTTGACGAACAGCTGTAGTCTTATAAAAGGCTCTTCCATGATACTCTTAACCATCAATGCATCATAGGCTGCATGTTATCAAAACAGTTTGTTTCATATTGCAGTATATTAACAGGACAAACTTAAATGGGATGTAGTTTGAATTGTAGCTTTATTTGAAGTTAATGATGTCAATCGACATCAATAAAGCATCATGGTGAATGCTCATTGTCACATTTCCATTCACTTTCTTTTCTCACATCTTCTACACTACTTCTAATGTGAAGTCCATTTCATCTCTCCATTCCGATCAACTTGCAGGACACCATCATCACGCAGAAATACACGGCACCGGCAATCTTCACATGCGTCATAAGACCCAGAAGCCCAACAAGGTTCATCAGAACTTGTGTACATGACAAAGTTGCAATCTTGTTGCATAACAAGGCGGCATCCCTCTTCATTTCCGTCATTTTTGGAGGTCCAGATTGGACGCCAGCCATAGATGACGAACTTGCCATCTTCCTACAGACAAAGACATCCCTTTGTGTTATGTAAACGCCTGTCTTGCACTACATTAGCAGATTGAAGTTAGCACAATGTTTATCTATACTGTACCTGTAAGATAGCCTTGTATTGCTGGTTGTTAGACATCAAGAAGTCACCCTTACGGAGCTCATCGTAGGTGGACAGAAAGTTCCTGCTCATGATGCTCACTGTTTGAAGGAACACAATTACCTCAGGGCTATTTCACAAAAGTAGAATCAATAATTACAAACAATAGACAGCTGAGTTATAACCTAGTTGCGACTCGCTCAAACCAGGTGTAATTTGGATGAAATCTCTTTGCAAATACATTTCAGATCAACTCAAACGCAGGAATAATATAAGAGGTTAATCATCAAATCTCTATCAACAGTAATGATGACTATGACATGCTCTATTTATGTTGGTGCTACTTTAGAAATAGATTGAATGGTTGTCCGTTGAAGATTTCAGATTGCTGTGCTACTGGTGTGCAGGGGCAGGCGACAGGTCCAATCGTAATGAAAGCTGTTTTGGTGCCAGCATGCTGCACTTTTGTGCCAGCAACCATATATATTTTCTATATGTTAAAAAATATATACATTTAGACAAGTTAAATATTGGTCATTGCCATGGCTAAAGCATTTCAAAAGTCTTGAAAATAGATTTGGTTATGGGTACTCACATGTAGAGTGCTGCAGAGTAGAGTTTAATGGCCCTGGTAAGCTTCAGCCTCTGAATGTGGAATCCACAGCCAATGCATGTACTTTTGAAATAGGAGGGATTTAGAGGAGGGATGAGACTGTGATGGAGGTGTGGTAGACATTCACAGAGAAAATCAGTTGCTATTTATTCTTTGGCTGGGTTGCTGGGAACCTCGGCCTCCTCTCATTTGTCTTTTTGTCTGTCCTCGCTCGCTCCCTTCCTTCCTCCAGTCCAAATCCCTCCTCCTGATTAGTGTTGTGAAGGAAAACGAGGAAGGGACGATATAGGAGGATGGAGGAATGAAGGAGAAACCTATATGAGCGATGAGATGTCCTGCTCACTCACGCATCACTTTCAAGTCAAGTCAAGTCAAGTTTATTTCTATAGCGCATTTCATACACAGAGGTCATTCAATGTGCTTTACATAAACAAATACCAAACAGTAATAGCAGATAAAAGCATAGATGAGCAAAGAGTAATGATAATATAGTAATAGTAATAATAATAAAATCCAAAATAAAAAGAAAGCAATAAAGAATAATTAACATAAAAGACTTCAGGTGGAATAACTAGAAGACAGGTCTGTTTTTAACAGATAGACTTTGCCAGAGTCTAATTTAGCAAACCAGTGATAGTGATCCTTCTCAAACACCCAGAGCTGTTGCCACTCTTTGGAGATTCTTTCAAGAGACGTCAATTACTGATGATGCGGTGTATCTCCTTTTAGGCTAGAATAAACAGACACGCAAATTGCAGAGAATATGAGCTTGTACCAAAACGTAAAAATGTCATACTGTATATAGACTCTTCCCACTTATTGACCCTGATAATGGGGTAATATTAGTTCTAAAGACATGAATGAATACTTATTATACAATGCGTGATTGAAACAGGCATGAACTTTTTAAAAAAAGGCATTTTTTGTTCATGATAAGCTGCATACAGTATACATAGGTCCTTTTTTGGTCTATCTACTAGTTTATTGATGCAGATAAATCCCTAAGAACTTGTTCCCTAAGAACTGAAAGTTGCCAAACGTGGGAAGAAACGTTTTACCTTGGCAGCTTGGAGCAATGATTGCACAATTCTTATAGTGAAAACGCTTCTGTATAGGATACTATAGTGTCTCCTCGCGTATCAGGCCTTCCACCTCCCTCCTTTCTCCTCACTCTTGCCTCCTCTGGTTGCAATTAGATGAATGAGATGTACTCGATGACGCCGGGATTGGAACAATTTCCAGGGGGAAAGGTGGAGGACTGAGGAGAGAGGTTTGAGAAGAGCCCATAGTCTTTCTTTTTCTCAAAAATGGCTGATATCAAAACAAGCACATTTCATGGAAGGAGAGATATTGTCTATTTATTAAGCATTTATTATGATGGTGATATATATTCTTGTTACTGTGATGAAAATGTCACAAATCATATGATTCATTTTGAAAAAAGTTAAGTTATTTACATTGTAGGCTAGTGCCTTTATGAATGTCCATACATACTGTAGGCTACTATGATTTTTTGGGGGGAAATTTAGATTTAGAAAAAAATGGCATTGTTTTATTGTACGTATGTAGAGAGATATTGTATAAAGTGTTCACCATATGTAACCCTGTGCCATGCCTATACGCCTGCTCCATAAACCCTGTTCTCATCAGTATGTACAGAGCACTGCCACAGGAAATAACCATTTAGATGCTAATGACTTCTTCAACAACAGCCCAAATGAATGAATATAAGATGAATGGGAACCAAGCCTATAGCCTGTATGCTTACAGTATCCTCTCTGGGGTCACTGAACTAATGTACCAACCCAAAGTTTTGATGTATTCTTTTACGGAGTGTCTAGACTCTAGGCTATTTGCACCCCAAGTGCAAATAGCCTTGGCCACATAGCTGAGCTATTTACACCCTGTGACGTAACAACAAAAGAAACGGACCATCTTGGCAGGAGATGTCCTATCTAAGTCCTAAATCTAACAATTTAGGATTATTAAAACAATATTCTAGATGGGAAAGTGGTGCTAAATTTCCACAAAGTTTGCTCAGTGAACGGGTAAAACCGTCCGTTTGTAAGCGAAATCTTTTAGTTTGTTTACCGTTACCTAGCAATCACAATTTAGCACAGTAAGGCTTAAATGATCGACATGTGACACGTGCCAGTGGCATGTAAATATGTCACTGGCATCGACATGTGACCACGTGACACATGTCGATAACACGTCACTGACATGACACTGCTCACTGGCATCATCTCGGCATGACAGAGGAAGAAGCAATCAAACGTACGTTTCGCGGTTTTCCCGAAAGTTTGTTTGCTGGTACTACATCACTGACTGTTTAACAATAAGGTAAGATATATGCAATGTAAATGTAACACAATAGTATGTGAAAAACGACGAGTTGAAAATGCCTGCCGGTAACTTTTTAAACTTTAGTTATGTTCGTTAGTTAAGTAGCCTACGTTGATGGGACCGAGTGTTAGCATAGCAATGAACGTGGATGTGGCCATGTGGGTGCGTTAGTTAGGTACGTTGATGGGAGTGTTAGCATAGCAATGAACGTGGATGTGGCCATGTGGGTGCTTTTTCCCTCTTCGTTTTCCCGAAAGTTTGTTTGCTAGTACTCCATCTAACTGACTGTTTAACAATAAGGTAAGATATATGCAATGTAAATGTAACACAATAGTAGGCCTATGTGAAAAACAACGATTTGAAAGTGCCTGCCGGTAACTTTTTAAACTTTAGTTATGTTCGTTAGTTAAGTACGTTGATGGAACCGAGTGTTAGCATAGCAATGAACGTGGATGTGGCCATGTGGGTGCGTTAGTTAAGTACGTTGATGGGAGTGTTAGCATAGCAGTTAACGTGGATGTGGCCATGTGGGTGCTTTTTCCCTCTTCATTTTCCCGAAAGTTTGTTTGCTAGTGCTCCATTTCACTGACTGTTTAACAAAAAGGTAAGATGTATGCAATGTAAATGTAACACAATAGTATGTGAAAAACAACAATTTGAACCTTTTAAACTTAAGTTATGTTCGTTAGTTAAAGGCTACGGGATTTCGTTGATGGGACCGAGTGTTAGCATAGCAGTTAACGTGGATGTGGCCACGTGGGTGCTTTTTCCCTCAGTGTATTGACATCGTTTCATGTTTCATCCAAAGGTTTTGGTTTCATCAGCCCCTTTCACATTCAGAAACGATACATTAGCGTTTAAGAAATAGCGGGTTCAGGGGATTTCGCAATGTGAAAGGTATAGACGTGTTCTGGTCCCGGGGTTGTCTGAAGCCGGTTTCAGAGGCGAGTTAAGGGAGGCGTTGCCTAGCAGCACGTCACACGCAATTTGGGAGTGAACAATGACGTTAAGCATGCCTTGGACCTCGGAGATAAACTGATAAACACAACTGTCATGCTAGTTCTACGTGGTTTAGCTTCCAAATGATGGCGGGCCACTTGTTATGTTAATTGAATGCCAAATGAGGTCCTTTTGTCTGTCGAAGTCATATTTCAGTGTGCTGAGTCCTGAACAACTTCTGCTCTGACAGTTAGCTCGTTGGCTAGTTAGCTATCATTAGGCAAACTTTCTAAAAAGACGTGCTTCTGGCAGCAGACGGTTTTGGTAACCTAGCAACAATAAACACTTGACCGAAGTGCTGAGAAAAGGAGGTTCAGGGCACTCTCAGCATAAAAAACGTGATTGTTGGACACACATGTATATCTATGGACACAGCAGCTAAAGTTATAGTCTCTTGTGTGTTTCCTGTATTTTAACCTCCTGCCTGGCCAAATACGTCATCAGTCACACACCCCTAATAGCGGGGTTGACCTCTGTTCCTTTCATATTCAACACGGCTCGGCTCTGATACTACCCCCCGAGACGGGTTGGATTGCCGAGGCGGGTTGACTCCCCACCCCGTGTCGTCAATGTGAAAGGAACAGCCTTAACGTTAAATTCGGCTGATTTAGCGTTAAATTCGGTGAATGTGAAAGGGGCTATGGTTTCATGTCAAGCATGTCTGGTAAAGTATTAACAATTACACAATTACAGTTACAATTATATGTATCATATGCATGTTTTATGCCACAAGTCATGTTTAACCATTTTATGTGCAGTAACCACATTTGAGTTTGCATCTGCGGAGGAGGTCATTAATGAGGGAGGAAAACAGAACTGTAAATTCTGCAAAAATGACATTCTCTGTAGTGCAGACCATCTAAGGGTTCGACATATAAATTTCGCCATCTACTATGAGTGCAGTGGCAGCCGTAAGTGGGCAAAATGTAGCCTGTAGTAATGTCTTAAATTTACAGATTCACAATTTTATGTAACTCATCATGCAATTGCTTGCATGTACTGTAATATATTGCATAAGGTTGTACTGCATGTTTACCATGAAGATATAAATAACATATATTCTTTACAGTTCGATTCACAATTCCCTGCTTTTGTGCCATCTTGGACCAGAAGAGGTGCCATTGGCATTGTCCAATATGCCAGAAAATTATTTCCAGATCTGTGAACTTTAAAGCCCACCTAAAAATGCACGGTTAGTGCAAATCTACATTCATTATTCTGTTTATTCACCAATTTTATGTTGTGTGTGGTGTCTTAAGCTGCTGGGACCTTGAATTTCCCTGGTCATGTGGGTTTCCCCCCCATGGTGAGCATGGATAAGGATCAGCGGTATGAGGCTTTGGACCAGCTGTATACCTCAG
This sequence comes from Sardina pilchardus, assembly GCF_963854185.1. NCBI lineage: Eukaryota > Metazoa > Chordata > Actinopteri > Clupeiformes > Clupeidae > Sardina > Sardina pilchardus. The sequence goes on from NC_085005.1 coordinate 18,713,737, forward strand.
ATGACCAGGACTGCCGCGTCTTCACATTTCAACTAAAACAAGACTATGAATATTTCATAGACAATTTTGACACAAAATATAAACTTGGTCACGCTCTTAGATTTCTCGAGAGGCCAGCGTGCACAGACGCACCCACACCCCTCCCCTTGGGTGTGGACACCAGCCCCTCTCACACTAACCTCTCACACTAAAAGTAACCAAGTACCACCCCTGTTATTTGTCTTTGTATAAAACATTGCTTGTTTATAAAGCATAATTGACTACACACAACTTGTCTCTCTTTATTATCCCCTACAAACCTACGCACTACTACTAATGTTGAAAGCCATTATTACCTCCGCCAAGGAGGTTATGTTTTCACCAGGGTTTGCTTGTTTGTCTGTTAGCAAGATAACTCATGTGATGGATGGATTTCGATAACATTTTCAGGGAAGGTCAGAAATGACCTAAGGAAGAAACTATTAAAATTTGGGAGTGATCTGTCATTTCGTCGGGATTCCAGATTGTGTATTTTGCTTAGTGGTGTAATGGTTAGTTTAGGTTCAAATGTATGACAACCTAAGAACAATGCAGGCGGAGGTCTGCGCTCTGAGTGCTTTTCTAGTTACAGTGTAAATCTAAATGCTTATCCATAAATTCCGTATTTGTCTGTAGAAGGTAAAACGGCTTGATGGTGTTCCGTGACACTTTCCTGTGCCATTTGCCGTTAGAAATGTATCTGTAAACTTAACATACTGTTCAGTGGTAGAGGAGTGCCATTTACATGCCATTGGCATCGACATGTGACCACGTGACATGTCGATAACACATCACTGACATGTCGATGCCGACATGTCTTTACATGCCATTTGCACTTGTCACATTTCGATTAATCATTTGATCAATGCAGGCGGAGGTCTGCGCTCTCTGAGTGCTTTTCTAGTTACAGTGTAAATCTAAATGCTTGTCCATAAATTCCGTATTTGTCTGTAGAAGGTAAAACAACTTGATGGTGTTCCGTGACACTTTCCTGTGCCATTTGCCGTTAGAAATGTATGTAAACTTAACTTACTGTTCAGTGGTAGAGGAGTTCCATTTAGATACCATTGGCATCGACATGTGACCACGTGACATGTCGATAACACGTCACTGACATGTCGATGCCGACATGTCTTTACATGCCATTTGCACTTGTCACATTTCGATTAATCATTTGATCAATGCAGGCGGAGGTCTGCGCTCTCTGAGTGCTTTTCTAGTTACAGTGTAAATCTAAATGCTTATCCATAAATTCTGTATTTGTCTGTAGAAGGTAAAACCACTTGATGGTGGTCCGTGACACGTTCCTGTGCCATTTGCCGTTGTATCTGTAAACTTAACGTAGGCTACTGTTCCGTGGTAGAGGAGTGCCATTTACATGCCACTGGCATCGACATGTGACCACGTGACATGTCGATAACACGTCACTGACATGTCGATGCCAGTGACATGTCTTTACATGCCACTGTCACGTGTCACATGTCGATTAATCATCTAAGCCCCTCTCATTTAGCAGAGACCGAGGAAGCAAATTTCAACGTTTTTTTTAGGTCTTCTATTTCCGGCATAGGTCTATGCGACAGGCACTTAATTACACACACCACTAATGCACACTCAATTAGACCTAGGCCTACAAACCATTTAATTTTAGCTACTAATAATTATGCAGATTGTAAAATACTAAACATGATCAGCAAAATATGTACAGTTATAGATGAATTCCAAAATATATGATATAGTAGCCTATGACTATCATTTTCTGTGTGTGGAGGGTCGAGCAGAATCTTAGATAGCCACTGGTGTGAATGATCACACAATATTCAATATTAGGTTACTGATGATTATATCACCAAATAGCCTACACTAAAATTGTTTTTAAAAAAGCATCGAAAAAGTATCGAAATCACAATTCTTGACTTAGTATCGGGATCGAAACAATAATTTTGGTATTGTGACGAGTGCGGGACAAACTTTTGGTCACCCCCGACAGAATCTCACTCCAAGGTTTTTTGAAAAGTTGGCAGCTCTGCAGTTTGTGCTTTTTGATCCTGTCAAAGATAAACTTTTATTTCAGTTTTGTACAGTTGAGTAGAAGTAGGCTTCAGTAGTTGTGAGTAGAAAGGTTTCTTGGTGTTCTGAGCCCCCAACGTTGTCTTCAAGGCAGCGCTGCCTGGAAGGCGCTGGGGTTAGGCATGGGTTAAGGTTAGGGTTTAGGGTTAGGAGTAGGATTAAGTGCCTTTAAGTCAACAGTGGCAGCGCTGCCTGGAAGACAACTCAGAAAACAACTCTTTGAACTAGCTTGCCTTTGATCAAGCTACCACATGACCACTCATCAGCCTAATATTAATCACTTCCATATATTGTAAGTAGCCTAACCCAGACATGGCGAAACAGCTAAAAACTGTAGAGCTGGTAAATAGCCTACAGGCCTATTGACAGTGTACATGGATGTTAGACATCGGGTGTAAATAATAGCATTGTTGATTAGACACACCCGGGTGTAAACAGTAGGCCTAATGTTGATTATTTGCACCCGGGTGTAAATAGTATTGTGGATTATTTGCACCCGGGTGTAAATAGTATGTGAGTGTCTATTTGCACCCCTGGTGCAATAGACCCCTGGTGCAAATAGCCTTGGCCACATAGCTGATTTACACCCTGTGACGTAACAACAAAATAGTATTATTGACTATGGACATCTGGGTGTAAATAGTATTACTGACTATGGACACCTGGGTGTAAATAGTATTATTGACTATGGACACCTGGGTGTAAATAGCAACAATGGCTATTTGCCCTATGCCTGAATAACAGTGTAACAGTGATCGCTATTTACAAATACCGGGTGCAAATAGCATCTGCCATTATAGACACCCTGGGTGTAAATAGTAATGTTCATAATTTGCACCATGGGTGCAAATAGCATCTGCCATTATTTTATGGCCCATTTTTCGTGTCACGAATGTCACTCTGTGCAGTGGTCTTTTTTCCTTTCCAGAGCTGTGTATATAGATACAAAAAAATATGGTTTTGTTGGTCAAATAAGAATATCAAACCTTTCCTATGACTAATAACGGGCTTAACTGTAGGCTATGCGTCATTTATGTTGATGTGCACGCCCCTCATTTGATATGTGGGCGAATTATCTGCTTGCCTTTTGATTTTCTCTCTTTCCGCTCTCCTCCTTCTTGCCCCATCCCTCTTTTTTCCTACCAATCCCCCCCCCCCCCCCCCCCCCCCCCCCTCCCCTTCTGATTTGTGGCAACAAACGGCTCCGATCTGCGGGACCAGTGGTTTATCTGACAGGGTCAGATCTGTTTGAGAATTAGTTGCTAACTCAGGCTATCGTGACAAATTGGCTGGGTTTCTGCTGATGTTCAGGCATCACTCCGCTAATGCATCGTTACCCTAAGTGTTCATCTCCGCCACGCTTATTAATGATGCCACTTCATCTCAGTCGGTCAACAAACAAAGAGCCAAAACAGCACACAAATGAGCACGTAATAAACAGACAAAGGGGGAGGTTTGCATTGTATACCGTTTGGCTTCCTATTTTCTTGTGCATGTAATTTACCTCCCCCAAGGAGGTAAATGTTTTCATCCGGGACCGGCGTTTGTCTGTCTGTTTGTCTGTCTGTCTGTCTGTCTGTCTGTCTGTCTGTTAGCAAGATAACTCAAAAAGTGATAGATGGATTTTGATGAAATTTTCAGGGAAGGTCAGACATGACCCAAGGAAGAAACTATTAACTTTTGGGAGCGATTTGTATCACCGTCGGGATTCCAGAGACGTTTACGTGTTTCGCTTAGTGGTGTAACGGCATGTGGTGGCGATCTGAATAGTTTAGGTTCAAATGTATGACAACCTACAGTAGGAAGAACAATACAGGCGGAGGTCTGCGCTCTCCGAGTGCTTTTCTAGTTTACTCATAATTTGCTTTTATCCTTTTGATATTCTTATTTATGAGATGGCAAACTGAGGGGGATAAATGTACTGTATGTGTTCAGCAAACACTGTCCACATGACAAGACCCCTGATTACATGTAGTGCTGCTGATTCCCTGTGTTGTGATCTAGAGGCTCCTGAGGGAAATGCTCATCTGTGAGAATGCGTGAATATAGAAACGTCTGACCCAATTAGACTACATTATTGCAGAGAATCCACTTTGAGACCACACATACAGTAGCACCATGCATAGTATTAGGGGCAAGATATACCAGTGAAATGAGAATTTGTTATTGAAATGTTTATGAAATGAGTTATTTCTGCTGCACTTTAACTTCCTTCAGTCTTTTTGGGTCAACACCTACTGACAAAGTGTGATACACGTCAAGAGATGAGTTACGAACTTTACTCGTTTACCGGAAATGACTTGCATCTCACACACGGTCCTCTTCACTACCACTTCTCCCTAGCTTTTAAACACTCCTTGACCCCTTCACCTCTCCCCCAATTGTTTCTTGTTTTCTCTGTTATTTTAATTCCTTGTCATATTCTTTCTATTTCATTCTATTCTTTTTGCTTTTATGTTCAGTAATATGAGGGCAATCTGTTATTATCTTTGAGATTCGATGTCTGTTATTTTCTGTATTTTATGTCTGATATTTTCATATATTTTTTAAAATAAAGCATTTTGGTGCAATGATGTTGCTTTTAAATGTGCTATAAAAATAAACCGACTCAACTTGTCCTGACTTGACTTTAAGAGACGTGGCGACCTTATTTTCTCTTGGTCACATCTTGTCACATTGATTCAGATCTAGAGTAATGTGATTGCCCGGTAAGCTGAAATCATGTATTAAAAAGTCAAATCAAGAGCAGATGGCTTGTGTTCATTACACTTCTGCTGTGTGCTTGTACAGTAGGTACAGTATGAGAATGCCCGGAGATGGCCATCTGGGAATGTTCATTAGAATGTAGGTGATTTCACACAGAAGGGCCCTATGAATGGTCAGCAATTTGCACTATATTGCCAAAAGTATTTGCTCACTTGCCTTGACTCACACACTTTATGAACTTCAGTCACATCCCATTCTTAACCCACAGGGTTTATAGTAATATGACGCTGGTCCACCCTTTGCAGCTATAACAGCTTCAACTATTCTGAGAAGGCTTCCCATAGAATTTACATAGAGGTTTTGGAGTGTATGGGAAGTTTTGACCATTCTTTCAGAAGTGCATTTGTGAGGTCACACACTGATGTTGACTGGCTCTCAGTCTCCGCTCTAGTTCATCCCAAAGGTGTCCTATGGTCAGGACTCTGCAGGCCAGTCAAGTTCATCCACACCAAACTCTGTCATCCACGCTTTTATGGACCTTGCTGTGTCCACTGGTGCAGTCATGTTGGGACAGGAAGGGGCCTTCGCCTTCCCCAAACTGTTCCCACAAAGTTGTGAAAGACATGGAATTGTCCAAAATCTTTTAGTTAACGCTGAAGCATTCAGAGTTCCTTTCACTGGAACTAAGGGACCAAGCACAGCTAAGGGATGGCCTCTTCCTGTTCCAACATGACTGTGCACCAGTGCACAAAGCAAGGTGACCTCAACCCAATAGGACACCTTTGAGATAAATGAAAGGAACACTCCACCGTTTTTTCATATTAAACTACGTTATTCCCTTAATTAAGGCGAGTTGACACATACCTCTAGCGTTTCAATGCGTGCACTCAAAGGCTCTGGTGCGCGGCGCTACTTTGATAGCACTTAGCTATCCCAGTTCATTCACTTGGATCCAGGCAGTTGAGCAAATACTTTTGGCAATAGAGTGTACTGTACAGTATGATGACCAGTGCCTCTGTGTTCCTCTATTAGACTATGGTTTTCAAACATATTCAGCTAGGAGCTCAGCTTTATACAGGGGGTAGTAACCTTTAGTACTATGCTTTTGTTTATGATGCTTTTGTCCAAAGTTACAATAACCAATACACATTAATGAACAATTCATAGTGAAATCCAATAGCCTAAAAATACCACTATTCTCTATAGACCACCTTCAATAACAACAGCCATAACCAACAACATATACAAATCACAACTCTGCAAGGGAAATTTAATTAGAAGAATCACAGACTAAAAGAGTCTTGACTGATATCTTTTGGAAGGTCGGCATAACAGATGCTCATCAAAGGACAGCAGTGGGCAACAGGGGACATAGAGCTGGATTATGGAATTAAAAAGGAAGATGCAGATCCAGTATACTGTATGTCTCCTTTAGTCTACTCTAAGCCACTTGAATCACTGTTTTCTTCAATTGGTGAGGTAGGGGCTTTCCCAGCCTTTTTGCAGCATCGGAGTTGAGGGAGAAGAGGAAGTGGGTGGGAGAGAGAGAGAGAGATGTGAAATGGGATCAGGAAATGACTGTTGGTCACTAAGGCCAAAAGTGGTTAAGGACAGTGGTCACAGCTCCTGGCCCAGAGTCAGTCACATCTAAGTGCTAAGTGGGCTTGAAGATAGTAGTAGTCTTCATAGTGGTCTAGGAGCTCACACCAAAGAAACACAAAAGACATCTACAGTATGTGACTTAACAAAGAGTAACTGATTGCTGTATCGATCAACATTTCACTTTGTAAGAGGAATCAGTATTGTTGTTGAGGAACAGCCTACCACACTAAACACACTAGGAGTTACTTAATTAACAATGTAAAAACAACGGCATCAATATCAAGGCTATCAGTCACATGTTACACCTGAAGTGTGCCTACTCACTCCCTGAGGTCATGACCACTAGAGGGCAGCAGAGTTCAGGGCTGCCTTTCCGCTTCACTGGTCTGTTGCTCTCACTCCAGGGCTGTGCAAAAACAGGGGGGAAGTGGTACTGCAACATCGCATCGAGAACAAGAGCATGTTAAAGGTGTCAGATACTTTAATATCTAATGTAAATGTATTGGCCATTGTAACTTTTTATCTCTTTTTAAAACACTGTCCTGCGGCCTAGTCTACACAATGTGGCTAATACACAGGAAATTACTGTAGCTTCTGCTCTTTGCTGAAATGGCAAATACTGTATGGAGAGAAAAGAGATGCAGCGTAGTGTAGAAATACTCTCAGTCAGGAGTATGACAATGCCTCAGTTGTTCAGCTAATAAGATCACATGAGACAGCTCGTGTGGAAGCTCGCCCATCCAGCTGTCAGACTTACTCTGATAGATCATGAGCGAATGTGTGCATTTTTGGTGATGGACAGGACAGCAGAAAGCCCAAAAAAATCATGTTTGTGTTTGAGACACATAAGCATGCATCGACAACAACAACAACAGTAGCTTATTGTTCCCACAATTCCACTGAGCTGGTTGCTGCCAGCCATCTCACCTGCACAGACCCTGATAAAATAGAATGCGATCATAATTTGGCTCGGTTTCATCGCAGCCTGTGCGTCACACCGCTAATAGATTGTTACCCTAAGTGCTCTCCTCTGCTACGTTTATTAATGACGCCACTTAATCTCGGCCTGTCAAAGACACAGTCCAAACAACACATTTACACAAATATGCTTGTGATTAAACGAGGCTGAGAGAGTCATGTGTGCATTGGCTGTTAGGTTTATGGTCTTGTTTGCGTGCTTGTTTATGATCTTGTTCATATTTTTTATCAGGACAAATAGAGGGGGCAGATATATGGTAGCCTTTTACATTCTTTTATTTACTTTTCTTTGTAGACTTTTAAACTCGTAATCCTGTATATTTTATTATCAATTTATTTACCTGAACTGGGAAACACTTTGTAGCTCCTGTTGTTTTAAAGCAGTATGTCAATTAAAGTGACTTCACTTGACTGTGCTCAGAGAGAGAAAAGTCCATGTGACAAGGCCCATAAGACATGCTTATCTGCTACACAATGCAAAATGCATGCAACTCAGACTGTGGTCATTTAAACATTACTGTATAAGAAACCACTGAAACAGCAGTGGGGTAATTGAATTTGAATGTGAATGTTGACATACTGTAGTGTATTGGATATGAATGAAAGTATATACATACTGTAGATATGAATATGTGTGTGCGTGTGTATATACACAATACAATATGTAGTCAGCAGGAAGGATGAAGATAATTAAGGTTGGATCCTAAATCTATCAAATGTCTTCATTTATGTGATGATTGGAAGATTACCAGCCTTAGAACTTATCAGCAAAAGAGAATGTTAGCCAGAAGCTCAGTTGCACCGTGAACAATTCATTTGGTTACGATGACTTGTCCAGCCTTGATGAGATGTCTCTCTCAAATGAGCTCTGAATCTGGCTGTCTTCTGCACCAAATCCGAATGTACAGTATGACCTTAGAGAATTGCAAAATAAATTAAAGGATTTAGAAATCACTAATCACTTTCTTAATCTTTCTAATGATACATTCTGACTGGTCAGCATTTAAAAAAAAGATTAATACTCCACACTGTAGTCTATGTCAGGCTGGCCGTGCCAATGAAAAACATTAGCTGGCAGTAGAGACTGTAGGGACAATGGTGATTAGAAATACAGTAGTCCAGTGAGACCCTTTAATATCCTGTTGATTACAATGCTACTCCATTTTGCATATATAGAATTACCATGGTGTGAGGTTGTGATTCTATTAAGGAATGTGAATATTTAAAATGGATTATACTCACAGAAGTCATGAAACAGTTACTAGACCTGTCAGTTTGTCACCAGCAGAGGGCCATAGAGATGGATGTTTTTTTGTGTGTGTGTGTGTGTGTGTGTGTGTGTGTGTGTGTGTGTGTGTGTGTGTGTGTGTGTGTGTGTGTGTGTGTGTGTGTGTGTACTGTATGAAGCCTAAAAGAATAATTATTATTTCACTAATCTGTTTTTCATGGTGGCTGATACCTTGTCCTGTATACACAAACCAGGCAACAGGAATCCAATTTACTTGAAAAGAGATATTATCTAAAAATCGGTGCGTTGTATAGCAAAGCGGAAACGTCTGCATAACATGACAACAATGTAATGTCATACAAGAGAATGGCGACAGCCAGGGGGAACATGATATGCCCCCAGCGGAACGTGAATTATCCAGCCGATGCATTTAGAGTGAGTGGTGCGCCCGCAATCCTGCAGAGTGGTGCTTCTTCTCCTGCCATTTTTTTTTCCATTAATGGAGGGACATTGTTTGCTTTCAGTTGCTATGGCATCGGACATATTTCCTGAGGTCAAAAACAGCTGGACGGCAAAAAAAAAAAAAAAAAAAACCTGTCTGCAGCAGCTGGGGTTATAGGCAGCAGTACTATGAGCTGCCTATTGGTAGAAATACAATTTGTTGTCTGACCAAACAATTGCTATTTCAGTTATGTGCAAAAGCAAGTCCCGGATATGAGTGAGACTACATCCCATAATATACAGGTATTTTGCATTTCTTTTTTCCCCTTCTTTCCTCCAAACCCAGACGACGATGTGATTACCTGCTTGGTAATTGATGGAGCCATTTCCACCACCACACCACTTCACAATCTTTGACAGCACAAAGAAACAGCTGACACGACATGGAGAAGAGGAGGTCATAGTGGCATCACCATGCCAACCGCATCATCAGCATCAGCAACTCCATCATCCTCATCACTCCCATCAGCCCCATCATTTCCCAAGCAGCTCATTCAGCAGTGTAGTGATATCTTTAGGGAATGATAAATGGGGAACGGGTTGGTGCGAAGAGGTGGTGGTAGGGGTGTTGTGTGTGTGTGTGTGTGTGTGGTGGTGGTGGTGGTGTGTGATGTGTGTGTGTGTGTGTGTGTGTGTGTGTGTGGGGGGGGTTCTTAGCCCATCATTAACACACACACCCCCTTACAAGTATCATCAGATGGCACTCCGGCTGGGATGCTCTGAAGCCCCCCCCCCCCCCCCCACCACCACCACCACCACCACCACCACCACCACCACCCACCTGCCACCCACACCCTCTCCAGCACTCCATCCGCCTCCAAGACAGGGAGCAGGGTTAGGCGCTCGCTCACTCACTCACGTCAGGCA
>NC_085005.1:18726206-18736206 GCF_963854185.1 Sardina pilchardus
AGACTTTGCATTCTGGCCACCATCTGTGCCACCATTAGTGCCCGATGACTGAAAGATACTGTGACCAGTACCGCATATCACACAGACAGACTAGAAGAACACGGAGACCAGAAGATTCGGAGCTAGAAGAAAAAACTACTCAATAATGATGAAATTACTACAGTGAAAGGATAGTCATGTCCATCAAGAATGTCTGAAACTGTGTGTGGCCCAGAGTTGCTGTAGGGACCTGCCTTGCCTTGCCATCCATCTTACCCTGCCAAGCATTCATGACCGAGGTCAGCAGAGAAACCTTTGATTAGCAGAGCCCACCTAGTTAATCAGGAGCTTCATAATTACAGTGTCTTCAATCAGTACAGGGGGGGCATAGATTGCTCTCAGTGTTACAAGACAAGGGTGGATACCCCTAAACCCAAAAAGATTTGAGGAAAAACAAAACTACTAAAAACTATTGTGCTTTATATACTGTATATATGTATACACTGTAATTGGCCAGGTTTGCATTTCACTATTGGCTATACACTGTTATAACTCTGTATGTCACACGTACATTTTTCTTGAATCTTGAATGTTGCCAATATCTTATAACTTCTGCTAGCGTGCATTATATTGTGTGTGTTATAACGTTATCCATGCATCTTGTGCACTTCGTGCTGACATTTTATCAGATAGTTAATGGTGCTGACCTCTATGAGGCCAGTCATTTGAATTTTGTGCTCACCTATTCATGTTCAGTTGAATACTATCAAAGTTGCATTGGAGGCAGTTGACAGGCAGTTTGTCATTGTTGTTGTTGTTGTTGTCGTCGTCGTTAGCGTCATTTGTTTGCCATTTCACCCCCAGATCAGTATGTGCAACAGATGCCTCGTTAAAAAGCAATCCCCGTCACCTGTCGAAGCTTTGTCAGCGCACTGCAGGCTGGGAGCTGAATGTCAATCCATAGGAGTGGCCACCATCTCTGCATAAATATTCATGTGTTGTGCTGACCTTGGTGTCCGTCCTCCGCGATGATGAAATTGACCATGCTTCTCTCTTTCTTTCACTCATTCTCTCTTTTTTTCCTCTCTTTCACTATCTATCTATCTGTCTTTCACTCACATGCGCCACAGAATCATAATAGGAATTGTCCTGGGAACCTGTTGCTGCAAGAAACAGGAGGGGAAATCAATCGAAATTCAGTCAATCATCAAGGTTTTTGTCATTTTCAGCCAAATACTGTATATACAGCACTCTGTTGATTCGCTCTCGTGAAGTCCAGGCAAGGCAAGGCAGGTGAAGGAGTCAAGTTAGTCATGTGTACTGAGAAGCAAATATGAATTCACAAAAATAATTGTATTATTACTTCAATGTCATTGGTGAAGGTATTTATTTATTACAAAAAAGTTAACATACTTTCCCCTATTGCCTAATAAGTCTTCAAAGTATTCTGAAATCATCTTTGGCTCCTGTAACTGAACAGTATATTCAAAAGCACTGAAGCTAAATACCAAGTTTGTGCTGTACTGACCTGAACCTATAAGAAAAGTTTCTGTGAAACTTCTCCAAACTTAGACCAACTCTTCTGCAATTGCCAAAAAATATCCTTTGGATGCCTTCTAAAGATTTTCTTGGATCGTGGTGTCTCTGATGTAATGGATTTCGTGAAATGAAGCCATCAAATGACACCAGAAAAGGATCCAGAAGGTTGAGGGCGTTCCTATTTCCACAAGAACCCATAAAGAGGCCATTTGAGCAGCACCTCCTCATTCATATATTTATTTAATTCCAACAAAGCACTTTATGAGCCATAAAACCACCCCCCCTCTCCAATATGGTCTTCCTTGCGCCAGGTTGGGAAACGAATCGATTCTCTGAGCTGTCCTTTGTTATATAAGTCTCCATGTAGATGTTCCAGACCAGACCAATTAACTATTGTCAATGAAGAAGTGAGGTACGTCGTTGCGAAATAGAAGTTTGGCTTCACTTCTGGGAGTGTACCGCTGAATTTCAATTTCGCCTTGCGGCAGTTTGTCTGCATAATCGGTTTCATTTTGGTCAAGCGCTCTCTATTCGATAAATATGCATTTTGCAGCGCCCTGCTAATCCATACAGAATTTATTTATGAAAGTACAGTACAATGCAGAGATGCTCCTCATATTCTCTGCATTTATAAATGTGATTGCATCTCATCAAAATGCAGATGAATGTGATTAGCTTCCTCAGTCAATATCATGTGGGATGGTACAGAAGACTCAAGCTTGGGTGATGTGTGCTCTATCTTGCTTTTGAATATTGAGTGGTCTCTTTTCTGTTATACAATTAGTGAAGATCTCATCTCGCAGATGTGAACTCTCAGTTCAATGCTTGTGGTAGTCACATTGATTGCTTTTGTTTATCATCAGCTTATCAATACTATCTTACCATCCTCATTCTGATGGCACATGGTGTCCAGTCCTCTCAAAGCAAACTTATCCTGTATCTGGTGATGCATGACACAGAGTTCACCTTCCCATTACATATAAACTCACTCGCACTTCATATTTCGAGGGACACCCTAGATTCTTTAATCCTTATCAGACTACATAATTGTTGGGTTGTGGTATCTCCAGCACTAGAGATAACTCCCCAAACACTAACACTAACTCCCCATAGCTACACCCTCAGTTTCGCAGCAACTGATACCTGGTACCTGTACCCTGTACCTGGTACAATCAAAAAAGCTTAATTTTAGAACCCACTGCCAGATGACCTGGATTCAACTGGAGGCTTGAATTATGACAAATGTTTTCAAGATGGTTGAACTGTACTGTTTCCAGATCTGTACTTTGTTGCTTTCATTACCAGAAGCGTGTGAGTTTTTATTATGGCTACAAATAAATAGTGTCACTACCCCCTGGCTGGCATTAGTTCAGAAATGGCTGAGTGGGGTAGCTTTTCAAGGTCACTCTGATGTGCCACAGCCTGTGTTGTTGTCACACATATTGCTGATGAACCCTCAATAAAGCCACTATCAGTGGCAAAAACAACAAGGGTACAGCTAGTTTTATGGTGGTGTATCATAAATAGATGTATTTAATATGAAACACATAGGAGAAAACTCCAAAGAAATAAAATAAAAATAGATATGTTTTATCGAGTGCTGTTATAGCCTAAAAATGGCAACCATCTATTTATGATTCCATACCTATGATCTTACAAATACGTAAGCAGAAAGACACGTAAGAAACATGACAGCACTGAATATACCAGACTGCTGAAAGCCATTCACGCTTTGCTGCTCCTGAAATTAAGACAGCAACAGCACCGTATCTACGCTGAATTGAACTTCAGAACCAACCGCGCAAAAGGAAGGCAAGCCTCTCCAGTAAACGCATACAGGTCTGATTCCTGTTGCGCATTACATGTAAGTCTCACTGCCAGGTCAGCTTCGAACACTTATTAGTGCACGTTAAATCTCGGAATAATCCAACCCAGTGAGCTTTCTTAAAAAGGGAAAAATCTGGAAACGGACACGACCGAGGACCTTTACTGAACCTTGGGCATGTCCGTAATACGCCACGTAATCCTCACAAATGAAGGACGAAGAGAGATGAATACATGTTCATCAGTCTACTTGTAGTGGTAGGACAGGACACCAAAGGTTGAGTGGAAAAACTCGGCGTCTTGCTTTCATTGAGTCCTCGGGCACTCAAGGCGCGGCAGTGAAGCACTAAAATTTACGTCGATGAATAAATGAAGACCTTAGCCGTTGCGTCTCAGCACACGCGTTGTGGCTCTGCGCTCATCCTCAACATGGAGCTGACCAAGGTCCTGGATTGTCCACCCAGTTAACTCGGATTTAGCATTTAATCCATATGTTACGCTAAGGTACAAAAGGATATTTAACAGCAAAGAACTGTAACATGGCACGGCTGCGTTTGAATCGTCGACTTTGCCTTTAGTATCAGGATAGAATCGACATTAAATGGAAACCTCTCGAAGCTAGTATTGCACACATGTACGCTACATTAGTGAAACATTTTTTTCTTGAATAGGACGCCCATGGGAAACTTGACGAATATCTATCATGCTGTTTTTCTGAGACCCTCACAAAGTTGATTGCTTTGGCTATCGTTGTTTGTGGAAACTAAGTCAAGAACTATTTCAAGGCAGCCATCATGCAGAAATAAAACGAAGCAATCTCAGAACAAATGGATATTTTGTTGCTTATGGATTCGTAGACATCTACAAGAGGAAGACACCATTCTGAAGACATGGCTCGGCTCTTGGTCTTTGTGAACTCCGTGGCACTGTTGCTCTTCGGTAGTGACATGTTTCTTGTGGGAGCAAGTAAGTTAGCGCACCCCTTTTCTCTTAGAGCATGCTACACTGTGTGAGAACCTATTTTTCATCCGTAAATACGTTACAATTGGACTGTAAAGGTTAAAGAAAACTCAGCAGAACTTTTGAATCGGTACATCATGAAGTCTGCCACTTAAAAAACAACAACACAGCAAACGAGAAACAGCATAGCTAAATTCTATACTTTCAGTTACAGTCGTGTATGCATGATGTAAAGGTGTGATGGTCGCAGTGACTTAGGCTACTGCAACCCATCTTCAAGCAAATAATTAATTCGTGGACTGTGATTTCAGCGTGATAGCCGTATTCTGTCGTAATTTAGCCGAAATGGTTGTAATTATTACGAATTTTATTAGCTAGGATATGGTTCCATGGTCATGTGTGCAACCTGGAAAGGCGATGATTGTGAATCTGTATCTTCACAATACATTTCACGGAAACACTTGCGAAAGAAATAATTGTCAGTGCTTAGGTCTCTGTAAAGGAATTCCATCTATCTCTCTCTCTCTCTCTCTCTCTCTCTCTTTCATTCTCTGTGTGACAGTCACCTGGGATTTCACTCCATTCACTTCTTTGAATGCGCTCGCTATTTGGCATCTCTCCCGTTTGAAGTGGGAGTCCTGTGCGCTGCGAGCTGTTCGTACTTTGTTCTGACTCAGGGACAAGGATGAATATCTAATCACCTGGCGGGAAGTATGACAGGTGCTGTCGAGAAAAGTATGGAACTAATTCGAGCATTAGGGTACCCATGCGTACTTATTCAAAGCAATAACTTCATTGGATTGAAAGTGCAGGGGACAGATTTAGGCCATGTCTTGCTCAGGTAAATTGTATGCGAGGACAAAGGCAACAAATCATTGCAGATGTAACCACGCTTTCCCCTCTACTGGGAAGGCACGAACTGAAGAACTTAATCAAGAATTCAAACTGCTTTATGGAAATATAACATCTGCTTCCATATTAGATGCTCATGGCCTTTCAAACACAGCATGCGGTGCAGCCTGACACTATCATCCCCGAACGGTGTGAGAGGCAAGACTGCAATTTCACTACTGTCGCCACTCGCCAGGGCCCTTGCTGTGCAAAGAATGTCCAAGTAAGCCAATACAATATGTCTGCCAGGTGAGCTGCCAGTCACTGATCCAGTGGAAGTCCTACCACTGGTTAAGGTTCATTTCAAACGCTTGTTGTGGGGGTCCTGTGGAGTGCTCCATGTCAGGAACCTTTGCTGAACCTTTTGCTGATGCCGGAACCTTCTAGATCTTCATTAGGTGTTTACATTAAGCACAGGCCAGAACATGGTCCCATCTGGTCTGGAGGGAGATGATCTCATAGGCTCCGCTTCATATCTCAGAAAAGCCACCTTGGCTGTGGTATCATGACAGGCTTTGAGCTGAAATGTCACACCCAAGCCCTCTCTGGATTTGTCTTCAACAGACCTAACAGCAATGCAAAGAACATCTCTTCTGCAGTCTAAT
Organism: Sardina pilchardus; assembly: GCF_963854185.1. Lineage (NCBI taxonomy): Eukaryota > Metazoa > Chordata > Actinopteri > Clupeiformes > Clupeidae > Sardina > Sardina pilchardus. Next base: position 18,732,005 of record NC_085005.1, read on the forward strand.
GGCAGAATTATTCACCTTGACTACGAAAGGAAAGGTGACCTCCTTTTCTCAAGTCCACACTGCCAGAAGTCTGTGTCATTCATTCTAACTAGGGAGTGAAATGTACCAGTGCGTCAGCGTCACACACCAATTATCTTCTCCATTCGTGTTCAGTTTGGGTCTGAGTTTGTGGGTAATTTGTGACATTTTCAACCCCAGTAGCAATACCTGCCAAATAGCCAGCTATTTTTAGACCCGGCAGCTATGAAAGGGTCATAGTGACGCCTTCATCAACAGCGCACACAGAGACCCCTCTGCGTGGTGCGCTGCTCGTCGGGCTGTTGGATTTAATGGGCTATTTAATTACCCCAAAATCACTCAATTAGCCAATCTTAATTAAGCGAGGGGCCCCGAACATTAAAAACAACGAGTGTGCGAGTTGAAACACGATTCGTTTCTCCGCAGTGCTGCGACGTGTCACCCCCCCTTCGCATAAAAGATCCCAGCATGGCAGCCTGTGGGGCTGTAATCCCACGGACCGTATTCCCCCACGGCACTTTGATTAACTGCGTGTCGTCTTGCTCCGGACCCCAGCCCGGTGATAAGGGCACGGGAAGCACCAGCTGGTACCTCCGGCAGCTCCCTGGGCTCCCTTGAAGGGCACGGGGTCTGAGCTCGGAGAGATCTCCTCGCCCCAGCGCAGCAGCCTGCTCCCCACTCAGGGCATGGGAGCTGGGGGGGTTGGGGTTGAGGTGGGGGTGAGGGTTGGTGGTGGGGGCTCCGAGGTAAATCTTCTGAGATGCAGAGCGCCTGTGAGATGAAAGAGGCTGCTGGCCTGTCTCCGAATCTGTCAGAACACAGCCAGTGTTTCCCGGGTGCAGAGGGGGTTGGTGGGATGGGGTGTGGGGATGAGGTGGGGATGGGGGGTGGGGGGGGGGGGGGGGTGGAGGAAGTTGTCTGGGTTAGCAGAAGTGTAGGGGGTTGGACTTTCGATACTGCGTCAGTAGTCTTTTAGATCACTGCAGCCATAGTGTCATAGTTGCAGACTTAGTGGATCAGTATTATAAACTCTGATGTATGAGGTTCATAGGACATTCCTATTATTCAGTAGTAAGAGAGCAGCTTAGCCAACCTAACTCCATTATTAATCCATATCCTAACCTTCTAGCCTTCACCCTTATTTTAGATCATGGAAGGCCATGGTCGTTCAGTATTATGCAGCACTGAGTAGGCCTTACATGCTTACAATATACTGCAAACTATGCTAGGCCTATTCAGTACAATGTTCAGAGTACAGAGTGACTGATTGTTTCATAACCTGAAATGATCTTGGAGTATAATGGCTATGTCGTATTAAGTGTGGATAATTATTGTAACTCATATCAGCAGGCCCACATTTTGTACTCACATTTATTGTAGATGCACCATGCTTTTTTCACCATTGTTTGGAAAGGGGAAAAAAAAACATCAAAAAAGATTTCTAAGCCCTTGTGAAACAGCTGGTCACGTAAAAAAAAGATTCTTTGATTATTCTTGCATTCAGAGTTTAATCAAACACAATTTCAAAAGGCCTTTTGTCAGCACACAGGAGAAAGCGTCGCAAGGTCATCCGCAGAGCAGCATTGTTTCAAAGAGGAGGCAGAGGATTTCTCATCTTAGAAACTCTTCCACACTATTCCCCTCGTGTCTTTATGACAGAGCACTACTGGCTCTCGGCTTCTTTTGTGATACCACGGCAGAGTGCCGAGCCAAAGCAGCCTCCATCTACAGGCTCCCCATATCGCAACAGAAAGAGCCCTGCCGGGATCTGGAGTTCATTGTCATTCTCAGAAGCAGCGTGTGAGTGATTTACGGCGGCCCATGAGTGTCAGGAGATGCAGGTGTCAGGACGTCGCACGTGTCAGGGTTTATTGAGTGGCCAAACAGACGCCAGATTGCGCAAAAAAAGCCACACTTCGTCTCTTTAATTCACGGCGACCAGACCAGATGTTACGGAGGCTGCTATTCGAGATATGAGGCTGAGATATGAATGCGGGGGAAAGCTCCATGGTAACCGTCTGCGAAGCGAGGGAGCAAAAGAACGAGCGAGAGCAGGGGAGTGAGGCAGTCATCAGACGGGGCCCAGACACCTCCGAGGGCCAGAGAGACTATATCCCGCTGCCCCAGATACACAGCAAACTCTGTAGATGTAGAAACCTAGATAACGCAGTCGGCCTCCTGACATTCTCGCCTCCTGACATTCATCTGCTCAGCCGGCATATCAGAGCGGTCAATTTCTGCTCTGTATCTATTTGAGAGAACGCAGTCTTTTGCTGGAATCTGAATTGTTTAATAACTTTTAATTCTGAACAGGATTTCATGAAATGACCACTCCAATATGGCGGATACAGTTACATATTCTACCCAACAGAGCGGACAATGTGGTATCTCTGTTTCTACAGTATACATTTATGACAAACATGGCCCACATTCAGCAAGCTATAGTTTACAATAGTACTATAGTAATAACATAGTGGAGTGGATCGTTAAGAGTCAATTGATAAATTACGTTTAACATTGTGTTATCCATTTAATTTTGCATCATTTGAGATTTCTGATGTTTCACTGTATATGTTTCAGCCTGTCTTCATATTACTGTGACACAGATTTATGGTGAAGGTAATGTTGCTAATGTAGATGCTGGCTCAAAAATATGGGCAGCCTGGAGCCAAGATGTTAAGGTGGTTTTACTTTGTACAGTATCAGGGATTTATTCATGTTTATTATGGAGGGCCTCAGCTGGCATCTGTATACAGGAGGGATGAGCAGGAGCTCAAAGCTTTAACGTCAAACACACTAACATGCACTTGGACACGTGTACACATGCACACACCCTCAAATGCACGTGCAGTCTCGTACTCACATGCACTCGTCCTCTCTTTCTTTCTCTCTCTCTCTCTTACTCACTCACTCACTCAACCACTGAAACACACACACACACACACATTCATATTCTATTTTGAGTAGCCACTGCCCAGCTCACTCTACGTGAGGAGAGGCTTTTGAGTAAAAAAAACTCTGGGAGTGTTCACAGGGATGTGCACTCAGGCCTGTGCTCTGCCTGCCCCATGATTCACCTTGACAGGACGGACACGTTCGGGAAGTGTCTGCCACTGCTGTTGGACCACAAAGTGACCCTCATGATTGTTTGTGTCCTACGTAACATTCTTCTGAGAGCGTGACAAATTAGCCTCATCGCCACCAGAAAGAAAACAATTCCCCTTCCAGGCACGGGAATAGTAAAACAAACACAAAAGTAGTTGCTTCATATTTGATCAATCGGAGAGCTTGCCGGAATACACCATTTGCTTTTATAAATGACATTTACTCTCACCATTTATAAAACTGTTTTCCGATGTGGAGCTGCTCTCCTGTGTAATTTCAGACCTTCCGAGTTAATTCCAAAGTGTCCATAGTTATAGCTTCCGGCAGCCAGACGCCTTAAGTAGCGCCGTAATTCACATCTCGGCTCTAACCAAACAATCATTTCCTGCATCAGCAGAGGGTGTGTGTGTGGTGTGGCTGCGTGTGTGTGTGTGTGTGTGTGTGTGTGTGTGTGTGTGTGTGTGTGTGTGTGTGTGTGTGTGTGTGTGTGTGTGTGTGTGTGTGTGTGTGTGTGTATATGGATGTGTCCCCATGCATCAGCAGTGGGCGCCCGTGCTTTTAACGGCTCCTCGCCGACTCCTGTAACTCCCATTACCCAGAGGACAACAAGCTTTTCTCACGCCACAGTGGCTGTGTTTGTGCAACGTGTAAATGTCACGGCGGAAACCCTGATGGATGCGCTGTAAAGCCGCGACTGGGAGAGAAACCGGGCGAGGCAGCCAGGACTGCCCAGAGCCACCTGGTTGGAGTGCTTTAAAGGTGCATTATGGAGAAATCTGCATCTATATGTCATGTTTTACGGCTTTCATGACGTTACTTTCGAGATGTAACGTCGCGGAAACTTTGCTGATCTTGGTCTTGCTCCAGGGATCTCCATTGGCTATAGCAGCCTGTGTAAGCTGCCTACTGTTTTCTTTGTGGACTCCTCTGACTTTGTCGTGTGTTGAAAACTGATACTGAAGTGGCACCCAGTGCCTTAAAAAGGGGGGTCCTATCCAGTGTGGAGTTCCAGTAAGGAACTCCACAAAAAAAACTGCACTGTGCACCTTTCAAAGAAAATCTCTGAGGATCACTGCAGA
>NC_085005.1:18741206-18771206 GCF_963854185.1 Sardina pilchardus
AGTTAAGCAAAGTACAGATTAAACATTTACTAAACCTACTGTCCAGAATTGCTAAAGATGCTGCAGCATTTCTGAACACGTTGGGACAGAGGGTGAGGTTCAGCCACACTGTCTGGAGAAAAAAAAGTACTTTGGCTTTTCTTAGAAAAAGGCCTCTCTAGAATCACTTTTCTAGCCGTTTTTTTTTTAAATTTATTTTCAACAGCTTGCATACCTGAACATTTTTTTGTATGTTTTCTATGTTGTATTTTCCAGTTATGAGGAGTAAAATCTAATTTGTAGTACCATCTTCCACCTAACTTATTAAGTTCAATAAATCTCACCATTGTCTACTGCTGACGCGTTTCACCTGTGAAGCAGGCAAGACATCACAGAGAGCTATAATTTTTGTTACTTATGAATTTTTCATGTTGACATTTTTGGTGTGAGTCTCTTGTGCAAATAAAATGTTCCATCAGTTGGATGCCTGATGATTACAAAAAAAATCATGGCTTCATAAATGCTCTGGGGAATAGCCCATAAACCTTTGGCCTCTCACTAATCACTTATCGCTGGTGGTGGCTTGGACCTTAAATAGTCTCTCCTCTACTGTCCACTCCTCTCCTCTGCCCTTCTCTCTGGTCCTCTATTCTGTCTTCGGCCCTATCCTTCCTCCCCTCTTATCCACTCCTCTCATGTCGTCTCTTTTACACTCCTTTGTCCCGTCGGCACTCTCTTTTTCTCTCCTTTCCTCTATTACTCTGTTCTTCTCCTAGCACCCTTATCCACTGCTCTCGTGCCCTCTCCTTTACTTTCCTCTCTTTTTCTCTCCTTTCCTCTGTTACTCTGTTCTTTTCCTAGCACCCTTATCCACTCCTCTCATTACATGCCCTCTTCTTTACTTTCCTCTCGTTTTCTCTCCTATTCTTAGCACTGCTTGACTGTCTTCTCTCCTCTCCTCTCCTCTCCTCCCACCCTGTCTGTTCCCCTCTTCTTTCCCCTCTTACCTCCCCCCATCACACACTGTCATTTCCCTTCCATCTCTCTTCTCTCCTCTGCCCTCTTCTCTCTCTCTCTCTCCCTCCCGTTCGCCTTATACGTTTACATGACATTTAACACTTTTTTTTATCCAAAACCGCTTACAAAAATAAAAAAAAAAGTAACACTCAAGCTACAATGCAGAGGTAGACCTTAGGTAGAAATGACTATTGAAATGACTATTGTCGACTATAGAAATGACTATTGTAGTAATGACTACAACCTGACTACAATGACTACCACCTCAATCTCTGCCCCCCCCCCCCCCCCCCTCCCCTCTTCGTGCGCAGCGGCAGGACCGGCACACGCAGCGCTTCATCCGGGAGGTGAACACCACCAGCCGGGCCTGCGTGCTGTGGGACCTGGAGGAGGAGACCGACTACATCGTCCAGGTGCAGACCATCGGCCTGTACGGCGAGAGCCAGGCCAGCCAGCGCGTGCACTTCCGCACGCTCAAGAAGTCCGACCGCTTCCCCTCCAACAGCTCCAACCAAGGTGAGCCGCCCGCCGCCCGCCGGCGACTCTCCGCCAGTTACAGCGTATCCTACTACAGTACCGCCCGCCGTCGACTCTCCGCCAGTTACAGCGTATCCTACTACAGTAAATGCATCGGCTCCCCTGAAACAAAGGTCCCAGGTGACATCTCTCAGATACACTGTTATGAAAAAATCAACTTCGATCCAGTCAAGTCATGGCATTGCCTTGATTGAGTTATGCCAACTTATGGGAATTAAAGGCGTGAATTAAACTTGACACCACTACTATGCATATATGTCATATATCTTTGTTACGTGTCAAAAACTGTTTTCAAAGCAACAAGGTCACTTGATGAATGGGTTAAGTTGCATCAACTCCTCTGATAGGTCCCAGGTGATTCTCTCAGATACACGTTCACACACATGATTAGCATGATTAACTTCAATCCAGTCAAGTCCTGTCATTGCCTTGACTGAGGTTACCGGTAACTTATGTTTAGGGGTAATACATGTGAATGAAACTTGATTTAAACTTGAATTAAATACTATGATGCATATGAAGACACTATTCATACTATTCATATCTTTGTCACGTGTCAAAAATTGTTGTCAAGGTAACAAGATCACTTGATATGAGTAGGTCAAGTTGTGTCAGTAAATCATTTCTGTGAATACATCACCCAAACTCATCAAAGCACCGTGATTAAAAATTGACAAATAATGACACAAGCAAAATTATATACTGTATGGTCTGGTCACTCACTATTGGGAAACCTTTCCAACACTCGCAGCGTACATAGTCGTTTCACTTACTTTGAAATCATTGGTACAGCCTTTAAAAAATCATGTTAATCAGGGATTCATAATGTTACTTCCTACTTACTTAAATTTTACAAACTGACAATAAACAACACTGGCAGTCAGGAAACAATATATGTGGGCTTACCTTTGCTGTAAATAAATGTACACATTCTTCCGATAGCAATTTCTGATGTTTGCTGGTGTTGCTACTGACGTTTACCAAACCCACCATAGCGTCATCCCTATCATTGCTTGATTGGCACTTGGCAGGTGATCTGCCGGCCGATGGAAACATTGAACTAGTGTTCCAGACTAGCCTGGGTGTTCCCATGCTGCCTTGCGCACGATTTGATTCACACTGCTAAGGAAGCCTGGAAATTACCGCCCTAATTTCTGCCTCAGAAAGGGGAGCAATCACAGAACAGGGGGGAAAGCAAGACAATGATGAGCTATGCACAGCCGCATTTGATAGACATCCGTGGTGCCCAATAAACGGATGGGCATTTTTTTCAAATTCCAGACAACGTCTCATTGAGAAGTGGTGGCGTTAGCCAGGCTAGTTCCAGACTAGTATGTCCCTGAAAGCAGATCTAGGATCTATGATTGATTACCAACACACCCAACACACACACACACTTCTTTTGCGACATTGATTTTAAGATAAATTCAAGCACCAATTTAAAGTCAGCCCTGACTTTAGTGTAGTTTTTGAGTATATGGTAATGTAATCTTTATTCACAGCTTAGAGTGATAGAGATAGAGATAGATGGGGGTGGGGGGGGGGGGGGGGGTTCCAGGACATAAATAGAGAGGGAGAAAGGGGAATTCACTTGGTGAATATGAGATTTTCCTCAGGCACATGACGTTGATATTTCGCTCCTCTTTATAATGAGTCAGTCCTCTGGGATTCTTGGATGGAGAGGGAGATGAAGGGGCCCAAACACATGGAGCTAAGAGATGTCTTCCAGCACAAGACAATGATATATGTTGCTGCTGCTCGCTACTTTTCAACTCATAACTCTGCCCCATCCTGCATCAGCATGGGGCTTTCTCACTTTGCTGCAAGGCCACAGTGTCCTCCTCTTCTTCTTCTTCTTCCTTTCTTCTTCTTCTTCTTCTTTTTCTTCTTCCTCTTTCTCTTTTTCTTCATCTTCTTCTTCTTCTTCTTCCTCTTCAGTATTTCTTCACTCCTCTCTCCCCCCCCTTTTTTTAGCCGTTAGTTGTGTTCCATCCGTCATGCTCACTCGAGAGGGACAGAGTGCCATAAATACCGTGGGGATCCCATCGAGAGAGAGAGAGAGAGAGAGAGCAAGAGAGAGCGAGAGAGAGAGAGAGAGAGCAAGAGAGAGCAAGAGAGAGGGAGAGAGAGAGAGTGAGAGAGAGAGAGAGAGAGCGAGAGAGAGAGAGAGAGAGAGAGAGAGAGAGAGACCCACTCCGCACCACTCTGTTCAGCCTACGATCCCCAAGGAATCCCCTCTCTTCTCTCACACACACACACACGCACAAACACAAACTCTCTCTCTCTCTCTCACACACACACACACACACACAATCCTCTTCACTCGCTTTCACATTAGTTATTGATGGAGTCTACATGCCTAAGCGAATGCAGGTGAGCTGGGAGAAAGTACTGACTCACGTGATGCCTGTTTATGGCTGCACACACACACACACACACACACACACACACACATACCCACACACAAACACACACACACACACACACACACACACACACACACAAACTCACACACACACACACACACACACACACACACACACACACACACACACACACACACACACTTACACACACACACACACACACTTACACACACATACCCACACATACACATACACACACACAACAACAACAACTCAATTCTATGTGGGTCTTGATTGATGAGGTGAATTTACAATATTGAGATTAATGATGTGTAGACCGTTTTTAAAGGCATTTGTGTCTGGAACTGCCTAGTCTCCTTTCCCTACTTGGCCATTAGCTATGCCATGCCTGCGAATCTCTGTGAGCTAAAGGAAGCTAAAGGAAGTACAGTACAGCTTTCTCCTTACTATCCTCTCGAGTCAAAGACAATGCACATACCAAAGTAGGTGCAACATCAAGGGCAACACAAATGAAACATGAACCCTAACCCTGACCCTAAAACTTGACACTTTATGACAAAAGTGTTAAGTTATAAATGTTTACGACTTATTTATAATGTTTATGACACGTTCATAACAGTGTCATGTCACTCTTATGTAGAGGCCTTCAAGTAAAGCGTAACCCAAAAAGGGTGACTGGTGCACTCTTGCCCTAACAGAATGGAAAGGTAAGGCATGCATGCAAGTTAACTGTATGTAGCAAAGCTCTCAGCAGGATTGTCCCTCTTTGTCTCCATGGCTTTCGCTGAATTCAATTATCAAGTCTAGAGAACTGAACACGCCACTAAAAGAGGAGGTAGAGATGCCATAATAACACGGACATTTTGAGTCAACTTTTTATCGAGACAAAAGAGAGGGACATTACCATGACAATGCCTCCAGAAGGCTGACGGCGCGCGGTGGACTAAAATCGAGCTGACTGGTTACCTATTGAAAAACACAAGAGTGACCCAGTGGAGGTCGATACAGGATGTCCCATTTTCCCTGAGAAAATGCTTACCTATAGGCTTTGTAGGCAGAAAAGCCATCCTCGACCCGTGCTCAACCGATCCATTCAAGTGTGCGTTCATTTCATCCTTCAGATCAGGGAAATGTCTTTGATGGGGAAGCACCAAGTAAAACCGGGGGGAGAGAGTGTGAGAGAGAGAGAGAGAGAGAGAGAGAGAGAGAGAGAACATTCACCGCATCCTTGGTCTTCAGCTCCCATACCTTAAAGCAAGGCCATCTTTTTACAGTAAATCACACTTACGGATGAAAATATGATTTGAAGTTTCCAAACTGTTAAGTTTACGTTCTTCATCTTGTTTTCGATGTCAGACGTTCTGTGATTCACTTGGTTCCATTTTAGAACTGACTGCTAACCCTCAGGGGCACTGTGATGATGTCGGTGATTATGATCTGTGAGGACCCGTCAGTGTCCTACAAGGGCAGGGTGCTTAAAATCGTCCCAACTTTTGGCATACAAGAGTCCATTTGGAGGACACCTTTCACTATTCCTCACAAATTTCATAATTTTCTGACCACAGAAAATTGCAAAGTGCTTCTTTAAGTCATGAGTTAACCAGGTCAGGAGAGAGGGTCTAGTCATTAGGAGAGCTTCGACAGCAGAAACCGACAGTGGCACGCTATGATTTCTAATGGGGGAAACACGGAAAGACCTCACAGTGAATCCACCAACTTAAGTCCTGTCACGTTCCACACAGGAAAAAAATAATAATAATGAAACCAAGCTATGCTCTCTCCTCCAGTAAAGAGAGCGAGAATGAAAGGGGGAGAAGAGGGAGAGAGAGAGAGAGAGAGAGAGAGAGAGAGAGAGAGAGAGAGAGAGAGAGAGAGAGATCTCAAAACCAAACAAATGTTTTCATGTTCATGCTACTGTAGCCCAGGCTAAACGCTTGCCAAGCTGATATTAAATTATAGTATTAGCATCTTATCGGCTGCCGCTGCTTTAGACCCCCTGCTGCTGCTGTTGAGATGTAAATGAGTGGCTTAACTGTGAGAAAAAGGGGCCCCATCCTCCTCAGCGGACTGCCTAACAACCTTCAACAGTGACCTGCAGTTTTTTATCTGCCTTTATCCGTTCAGCCGATGCGCAGGCATAACGGACCACTGGTGCAGTGTGCCGCATGAGTGCAGTTTTATTATTTATGTGTATTTATTTGTCTATTTAGCTGGCAAAGTATCAGACTACTTCATCTGCCGAAACACAAAAGACTATCTAATACTGCACAATACACAATGTCATAAAAAAACAGCCTCTTTGTGGTTTGAGGTTGCAAAAGGATACAACCGAATTTAATAAGCCGTTTAGTAAGCACTAGTACAATGTAACATCACAAGCATATGAAAAAGGGTCATTATTTAGAATGTTCTTGGGAAATGTCTGCGGTATAAAGGCCCTGTAGAGAGGATTAATGTGCATGTACTGTATACCATCAAGGCCACCGCAGGGCCATGTCTGTGCTACCTCTGGGCCCCGTACGGTATGGTCCATTTGTGATTTGCGTCGCGTTTGTAAGCGGTATGAATGAAGGTGATGAAGGAGGCATCTTTTTGAGCAATGTTGCCATGTAGTGTTTCAGAGCTGTTTTGGGCTCCTTCCAAGTGATAGCCTACTGGGCAATCACTTTTTATCTGGAGATCTTCAATCATCACAGGCAAGCTACATCAGGCACGTAACTGAATCATTCAGTGGAACTTGCTACACCAGATGTGATAGCGGCACGTATCTTCGAAAAAATTGGATCTGGATCCTAAAACTGCTATTACTTTCCACGAATGGAACGCTTCTGTTACGTGCCTGCCTGGTGTACCTTGCCTGTTATTCTCGATATCAGGTTCCTACGTCACGCAACGCTACGTCCCCCTCCGCAATATTGGAATGGGGGAAAGAACATCGTCTCCGCCATAGGAACCCATTCAATTTAGCGTCAAAAGGTATTAGTCAAACTTTTAATTAACGTGTCATTTTTTAACTTTGAGTCATTATCGGGAGAGACCAAGGCCTATTATATACACAAATCGATGTCAGGTTCATGGCCGCAGCCATATTGAAATGGGGGAAACAAAACATCTCCGCCATGCAGCGCCATAGGAACCCATTCATTTTTTAGTGAAGATCCACCGGTCTTCAGGTACCTCGTACGGGCATCTCGTATAATCAAAACCGACCTAATTCGATTTGTGTATATATCAGGCCTTAGTCTCTCCAGATAATGACTCAAAGTATAAAAATGACAGGTTGACTAAAACCTTTTGACGCTAAATTGAATGGGTTCCTATGGCGGAGACGATTTTCTTTCCCCCATTCCAACATGGCGGAGGGCTGTGACGTAGGAACCTGACATCGAGAATAGTGTCAATGAGCTTCTCACAAGCATCCGATCAGAACACTGGGAATAAATGTGTCATGTGATTGCCCTGGCAACACTACTCAAGAGGTTGCCCCATGCTCAGTAGTCAGTACCCTCACCTTCAGGCCGAGGGAAGCCTCCCGAGGCAGGCTTTACAGTGAGGCTGAAGGCTGAAGCTGAACGGCTGTACGTTAGCGTAGCGCTGTTCAAGCACCCTCTGGGGCCTCATTCACAACACTCTCCATCAGGCTCAGCCTCAGTCAGATGTTTTAACGGGCCCTCAGAGAAGCTCTCCCATCTATGATATGATTTGTTACTCCCCCCCCCCACTGAATTCAATGAAATTCTTCTCATGCTCCTCAAGCTGCATTTTTAATGTGTGCTTTTAGAAAAAAAAAACCCTCAGTTTTCGTGTTCAGTCATCTTGGCTCTGCAAATATCAAACAAGCCGAAAAGCTGATCAGCATCTTGCTTCAAGGATGCTACAATAGGGGGGTTGTAATCATGATTGTGTATTGAGATCAACAATCTTTCAGCAAAATCAAAGATGACACCTTTAATATCTCAATAACAGTCGTGACTAGTTAGCTATCATTTCTTCTATCCAAAGCAACAGTTGTAACTGTATACAATGCCTACAGATCTTCATCTAGGCCTACACTGCATGTGTTCTTTTGAGCTCCAACAGCCTGCAGTTTCAGCAGTATTGTATTCTCCCAAATACAGTACAGCTTTCCTCTCAGACCATATCTATCTAATCGACAGGGTCTGCTTAATAGGCTCAACACTGAGTGCTACTTATCCATCTGTACAGTAGCCTCCAAAGAATTCACTACCATTCAATTAATTTGGCAACGTGACCATTTTGATAAGGATGAGGAAAGTGGTGCGTGTAACTTTTCCATTACTGCTGTATCACCAGCCTTTCAATAACCTCACTTGTTAGTTCAATGTCTAAAACATTGAACAGTGTAGCACTTCCTTGTCCTTCCTTGACAGAGAGAAAAGTGCACTGTAGCACTTTCCTCTCACTTGTTTGGATTGGAAGTAGAGCTTTAGTGGAGTGTTTGCATTGCATCCATGATCAAAGTGGAGAAGACAAGAATCGGAATTAAAGTCATACATCAGTGTTTCTTCATGCAGGAAATCCAATATTTGGCCGGCATGAAACGTAATATAAAGAAGAGCCAGCATGTAACACCTCGGTCCAATTTCTTGCTGTGATGATTCTCAGTGACTCATTTATAGTTTTAAGTGATAGCTTAAAAGATGTTTTCACATGACATACTTCAATTAGTTATAGTAACTCACAACGGCCGCGTTTCCCAGATTCGTTAAGAAGCTCTTCTTAGCGCGTAAAAGCTTCTTAACGAATCTGGGAAACGTGACCAATGTCAGTTAGCTATGAAGTTTGATTTGTACAGTATATACAGTAGAAGTGCATACAGTAGTTGTATGAGTTGTGTGCCATAGTGATGAAGGCAGTTGATATAAAATGAGACCACCACCTTTAATAGGGTTCAATTTCAAAGGGCCCGTAAAAAGAAAGTAACAGAAGAATCTTCCCTCTCTCTCAGTCTTTTTTCCACTTTTTGACGTTCTCACTACAGTCACCTCTGGGTTTGGGGTTATTTTTGGGCAAGCAAGTGTCTTCTCTTCCGTCAGACGCACCAAAGAAAAACACCCTATAGGGCAAACTCTAGGGCCCCAGCACTCAGGTATACTGTAGGCCACTTCAAAGCAATGCACCAGCACGCTTCAATCCGTGAGCTACAATCCAAATTGAGCCCTTCAAGGTGCCCGCAAACAAAACTGCACAGCTCTGGTATTGACATTGAGGGACCAGAGCTCACGCTGAGATGAGGGTTTTTGGTGCTGAAGAGACCTCTGGCTACAGTCTACAAAATAACTTGCACTTGATTTATAGATTGTGTTTTAGCACTTTGTTTTAAGTGGTCTGGAAATTGCATTTGGATAGTGTTTGTTTGTAGACTTGTTGACACCAGATGCATCTTAGTTGAGATTGAGAGTGGTTCTGGAAAGGCTTCATTGACTTATTACTTCAAGGGGCGTAACTTGCAGTAAAATTAAACTTAAATCGGTGCACTGAACTCTTACCAAAACGTTTCAGGAGTGCAGAAATCAAATCTTAAATCGTTTTAAATGCAGTTGTTTGCTCAACTCCAAATCTCCATATCTGTTTAACCCTATCGCCATCAGCACAGCCAAATGATTACGATTGGTGCCTGGTCTTTGGGACTTTGGAAAAGGGTGTCAATGGCCTGCCAGACAATAAAAAAAATTGAATGTCTGCAACACTGCTTTGAGCTCTCACATTTTATTGTTAAAAAAATAAGCAATGCTCAATATAAAATAAGCAATGCCCCTACTGGGTCTTCTTCAGGCATGTGTTGCGGATATAATATATTTTTGTTATTGAAGCAAGTTTCATTTGTCCTGCACCTGCCAAAAGGTGGGATGTGCACACAAAAACTCTCTTTGAACTGCTTGCCAGACAAACCTGAGCGAATTCAAATGCGCTAACAGGTTCATCTGGGTTTTCCCAGGCTATTTAATTGATAAACAAACAATGTATACGTGCCAGTATCTGTGGTAAAATCGTGTGACAAATTAATGCAAACTTTGATCATGGTTTTGCCGGGGGCAAAGAAAAGCTTTGCTTTTATGCCTCAGTGCACAAGTATCTGAAAAACATTTTTGTTTAGCCTGAGCAGCAAAATATTTTTTTTCAAAAGGAAGAGAGAAAAAACACATAACTTCCCACGCAAGCTCTTATCTAAAAGAGAGCGAGAGACAGACGTTGGTGCCGACACGCCAGGTTTCACCGCTTTCAGCCACCTCAATCAACCTCCTCGCTCAGTTTTAAATATTTATTTTAGCTGAGTGAGAAATTCTAACCCACCCTCCGATCGTGGCTATCATGAATATTCCCCCAGGGGAAGGTGATGAGCGTATCACCCAGGCTGTCAGTCCCACCCCACCCCCACCCACCCCCCCTCCCATCACCGCCTTCACAGCCGAGCGAGAGATGGCGTCTTAATGGCACGGCCCCGGTAATTGCCATACTCAGTAGCAAGCACAAACGACCCCACTCAGTAATTGGCCCGGGCACCATGCACGCCCCGATTGATGACACTCCGCATCCGCCTGCCATCTACGAAGGGGCCAGCCAGGAGCTAGCCAGTCATCCCAGTCCAGGCTTGGCTTGGCGCTGCCACTGCCGTCTCGGGGGCTGGGGATCAATTGCGCTGAGTGCGTCTCTGGAAGTGTTCCACACAGGGTTAAAGGCTGGCTGGCTTGGCGGGAGGAAATGGGCCTGAAGTCAATCCCTTTAACTGGGGATTAATGATTAAGATGAACGGCTGCTTTAGATAGATCGGCGCTCCGCTTGCAAAGCACTGCCGGGCCGGGTCGGGTGGGAAGTGGGGGGGCACAGGGGTCTTTTTCTTCCAGGGATGGAGGTGGTGGGGGCATGGGGGGGTGTGAGGGGGTTATAGATCATGATGAGGTCCATGCATACTGAGAAAGAAGTGAGTTGTGAATTAGCAATCGCTAGAAACCCGTTGTGCATCAGTTTCATGCTTTGTGTGTTGAACTATGGTTAATTGCATTGTCCCTATCAAATAAAAATCATATAAATGAAAAGTATAGTTCAATTAAAGTTACTACCCCTATGTATGGGGTGATTGTCCTGCCGTTTCTTGGGACATAGATTTCTTCCATTAGCTTTTATTATGGTTTTCACTCTCAAACTAAGTTATGACTTGAAATGTAACCAAAGATTCAAGGGACAGGGGATAATGGGAGTCAAGAGATAAGGGATAATGTGTTATCCATTACCATAAACAACCACTTTGTGGGGGAGGCTAATACGACCTACATGAAGTACTCATTCACAATGTCAGTTCACATTCAATAAACCATTTGGTGTTTGGCGTGGCCTCAGTAAGGAAGTCACTACTAAAGTTGTAAGCTGTAGCTCTCATCATACAAATATGTATAAGTGGGACAGCATCAGGAGTCTCATTTTGGTTATGGTTATGGTTATGGTTATGGTTATTTAGCAGACGCCTTTGTCCAAAGCGACATACAAATAAATAACAATACAAATTAAATAACAGTGAACAATTACAAAAAGGGGGAATAGCAATATTATCAATAAAACAATCAATTAAGCACTAACCTAATGAGAAATAAAACAATGAAATGAGAATAGCAAATAAGTCACTCAGTTAATTATATAATAACAATAACTATAGCATGGTAAGGCTAAATTTAAGGACAATAGCAGAATAAATGTCAAATTCTAACAATGGACAAATTATAACAAAACAATACTATTATACAAACCATAACACATAACAAACGCTCAAAAGACTAAGTGCATATTAAACAAATATGCCTTAAGACCCCTCTTGAAAGATCCAAAACTGTTGCTGGAACGGAGAGTACTGGGCAACTCATTCCACCAACACGGAACCACTGAAGAATAGGATCTACAGTTTGACCTAGCATGAATGGTTTGTCGACATAACAGACGCTCCTCGCAATGGGCGGTTGGGAATGTACATCTTGATCAAAGAACTGAAGTAGCTAGGAGCAGATCCAGTCAGTGTCCTATAGGCCAGAGTGAGAGATTTAAATTTAATTCTGGCTACTATAGGGAGCCAGTGGAGAGTAACTAGGAGAGGGGTTACATGTGTCCTCTTTGGCTGATTGAAGACCAGTTGTGCTGCAGCATTCTGAATCAACTGTAGTGGTCTTAATACGCAAGCAGGTAAGCCAGCTAACAGGGAATTGCAATAGTCCAGCTTGGAGATAACCATTGCCTGTACAAGAAGCTGAGTGGAATCTTGTGTCAGATAAGGTCTGATCTTCCTAATGTTGTACAGGGTATACCGACATGATGGTCACCAAGAGACTATATAAAGATGATCATATTATGAATAACTATCTGTTGCCACATGGCGCTACGCGTGGGCTTTTTAAACCAGTCCATATAGGACATGTCCTTAATTTAATAAAGACTTTTTTAACAAAGGAGTGCCTTGGTCTGAGAAAACGTTTTCTCTTTTTTGACTTCTATCTGTTGACACTGTTAATGCTTAAGGTTGGACGTTGGGTTGGTTAACCCTTTCATGCGCAACGTCCACATGCGTGGACAGTAACTTTAACTCTGTTTTCTACTTATTTATCATGTTGATATACACCAATCCACTTCAGGGCAGTTTTAGTAGGTCCTTGGCAATATATTAACAATATGTATCATCTTATATTTGGAATATTGACTGCTTGATGACATCATCAATTCAGCATGAGTGACAGTAATGGCCATATGCTGAATGCTCCAGGCATATCTGTAAAAAGCTAGTACTCAAGAAGGCAAAATCATGTAAAAAAATATTATATTATATAATATTATATTATATTATGCTGTACAGGAGAGTGTGTTGAACAACTCTATGTTTTCAGAAATTAAATCGGATGTAAAATGGAGTCTGTAGACCCTAAAAAGCAACTGTCCACGTATGTGGACGTTGCGCAACAGAGGAGTTAAATGGCCAAAAATTAGATTTTGTAACTAGGACTTTTTTTTTTTTTTTTTTTTCAAATATGATTTTAATTGCTTTAAATTACAAAGAAACAAACATTTGGTAAACATATTTATAAATAATGACCTAATTACATGTGGTAATGCCAAGGTGGTATGGTAATATGGGGGTAGTAGAGGGTTGGGTTGGTAGTAGAGGGGTGGGTATGAGAGTACTAGAGGTGTGGATGGATTAGTAGTAGAGGGGTGGGTAGTATGGATGTAGTAGAGGGGTGGTTGGGTAGTGGTGGTAGTAGAGGTGGGTAATATGGGGGTAGTAGAGGGGTGGGTGAGGGTCGTGAGCAATAATGGGGGTAGTAGAGGGGTTGGGCGGGTAGTATGGAGGTAGTAGAGAGGTGGGTGGGTAGTATGGGGGTAGTGGAGGGCTGGGTGGGTAGTATGGAGGAAGTAGAGGGCCATAGTTTCCACATTTTCTGTCATTACATTTTATCCTTTTTTACCCCTTTGTTGCGCACTGTCCACATACGTGGACAATAACATAACTTCTATATAAAAGCATATTTTTTAAAAATTCCAACTGATTTTCAATATTGGGCTCATATAGAGTACTAAAATCAATACTTAAAAAATCTAGACACTTTTTTTCATAATGCGTGCATGAAAGGGTTAAGCTAATGTTCAGTAAGTTCAGTACGATCAGGAACAATTGTAAGAACTAAACTCTCTGTAAAGGGCTTAGGCTACTCCTGTATCAGTAGTATGCATACTTTTCTTCTCAAATGAATCTTCATGTCTTTGTTGAGCACAAGACACAACACGTGACTTTTGTTGTACTGTAGTTATCCACTCACTCAAAGAGCTGCCAGCTTTCTGCTGGTGATGTCCATTTCTAAATTAGATTTTTTTCCATGGGTGGTAAATCAAATTTATTAGTAGTGAATGCACAGTGTCCGCAATGCTTTAGCATAGCATCCCATATACTGTATGTCCCGCTAGTAATAAAAATACTTTATCAGTTATATATGACAGTAAATTCATCTCTCTGCTCTGTTGGTGGGGCCTTCTAGAAAACAATAAAAAATGGATTCAAAGAAGAAAGCATCATTTATGTGTCAGATGAATTCAACCGTAAAATTGTGAACTGTGAATTAGGCTGCCAGGCACAGTTCTGTTAGCTCTAGGTGGGCTTCTCAATGGGCTTTGCTACCAACAAGGTTTGAACTCTAATCACATCCAATAAATTCCATCAAACTGAAAAACTAAAGAACATTATTGGTCTGACCAGTTGAGAACCTATGTCACATCTAACCCCATACAACAACAATAACAACAACAACAACAACAACAACAACAACATCAATCTGTTGTTGCTGTTGCTGCCCCCAAAGCACTTTAGTGAAAGGGGAGCCTCACTGACCACCCACCTGTGTGTCACCCACCTACTGTAGTCCAGAGTGTAACAGGCAAATGTGTGTCTTCTCCATCCATGCACACAGATGACCCGACGGTGCAGGGCCTGGACAAGTCCAGACATCTCCAGACCGGGGAGATGATCATCATCGTGGTGGTGCTTCTCATGTGGGCAGGTAAGGACACCATGCTCTGCCAGCACTCGCCCCTAAATCTATTGATCAATTCAATGTGTGTTCATATGTTTGTTGTTTGTTTGTTTGTTTGTTTGTTTGTATTATACGTTTATTATACTCTATTTTTCCAGTTATTACATGAACATTTGTCTGCTCCGCTTATTTGTGTTACGGCCGGCTCGTGGTTAGGCCGCAACATAAAGAGGGACACGACAACAAGGTTTAAACAAGATAATAATTTATTTAATTAAAGCAAAATGTCTAGGGGAAATGAATAGGAGTGGTGGCGTGCGTGTGGATGCAAAGAGAGTGTCAGTATGTGAGTAACTAAATGAGATAACCAAAGAAAGAGAATGAGAGATGCAAAAGAAGGGAGAGAGCAAAGTGAGAGAGAAATCCAAAAGGTGCCTCAAGACGAGAGAAAAAGTGCCCAATGGGAGAAATAAAGAAAGACCCCTTATGTAACCACACCCTTGATGGAATAACAGGTGTAGTGGATGAAACAATTAACCTACACAGGCTCTACCTGCCCGTGCACTGACAGGGAGAGACCAGAGGGGGCACAGGGGGTTATAACATTTGTTATTGTTGCTGTGCTAATTATAGCCAGATAAGGAAATGACTAATTATGAAGTGAACTTCAAAATGAAGGATGTACAGTTTATGTTATGCTTTATGCAAGTGGAATACTTGAAGTAGAACTGCATATCTGCCAACATAAGAAGCTATTATCTTAATTAAACAATCTTTTATATATTTAAGACATTAATGGACTTCAATAATATCTCCACACTCCAAGATGCACAGAACACCAAACTGTTATGCTCATGAATCATTCATCCCCATAAAAGAGTTCCTATTGAAAATGCTAAATTATTCAACTTTTTAATAAGTCTCTGACCAGATTATTAATTTTCCATATGGATGGTGTTGGTGAAAGGAAAACGCGTAAATTAATTAGAGGTGTTTGCTTACAATGACTGAACTTCAAAGTGCTGACTGAGGATTCTGTACGTGTTCCAGGATGCAATTACTGTCTGTGTTCTGGAGCATAACTCAGCGTTGTGTTTTCTCTGAATATTAAACACACAGGAAACCCCAATAAGGGAGAGAAGCCTCCAGAATTGTCACCATTTTCCTCTTAATGGCCCTGCCCTGTATATTTGGTCAATGACATCCTTATCAGAGTCACTCACTTGCCTGATATCTCCTCATGACGGAGTGCCGTTACTAAGGAGATTCATATTGTTTTGAGTGGCTCTTTGTCCTTGTCTGTTCTTTTATTGATTTTGTTTTCCATTTTAATGTCTGTTTATGCTCATCCTTTCATTCAAGTTATTGCTGTTGTATTTACTCACTGATATTATCCATGCTGCAGCTGCCCATTTTGCTGTCCTTTGAAGCCATTCTTCACTCAGGAAACAATATTGCATTTGCCCTTAAATCTACAGTGATAACTTTTATGTGACAAGCAGTCCCATTGGAAGATAATAACAAATTCAAAATTGGAAAAGATGAACAATGTTCATGGGGAGTGAAAACAAACCACTTGATAGTACTGTTGAAAGTCATAATACTGACCTTGCTGGCCATCAATATACAGTACAGTAGTCTGTATAAATACAGTGTTACTGTTTTTATGTATATCTGAAGAGTGTTACAGTAGATTAGGCTTAAAGTTAGTGGACCAATATAGGCACCGACGTGAGTGAGGGATTGCTCACTTGAGTGTCATTTGCTCATGCACACTATAGAGCTGAGTATCAGATGAACAATGGATTTTAGCACTGACAAAAATATATTTATAAATATATACATACTGTATGTAAATATATAAATATAATTGTAGTCTACACCTCAGATTCTAGAGCACTTTGTAGTAAAAATGTTTGATCTACACTGTGATCCGTATAGCCAAAGAATTTAGTGGTGGTGTGCAGGGTTTTATTGAAAACTATGGAATCGTAGTGATCAAATGTCTAAGGCATTCTAACTGATGATAGCGCTGAAATGCAAAAGAGCTGGCAGTTTATTGTCTATGGCAGAATGGAATATTTAAATGAAGTGTTTTCTACATAGTGCTTTCTGTCATAGTGTGTCCAATAAGAATGATCTAAAGACACGGACCAGTTTCCATTTTTATTTCATGAACTACAGTATAAAGCCAGAACTGAGTTCTGATTGGAGATTGAGGTTGAGGCAGATAGTTTGGCCAGCCAGATAGCCAGAGGGGCTCTGCCAAAAATCAATATGATCAAGCAGTTCATCCAGGAGTTCATGAAGGTTTTCTAGCAACTCCAGAAAGCAGGTTGTGCAGTTAAATAAATCACTGTGTCAAGTAGGCCTAGTTCTGCTGGCCATACCAACATAAGTTGAAAGTTGTTCAGGTAGCCAGGCAGTTCACCCAACAATTCAGATACTGTACTGTAGCTCATCAGCCAACAGTTCCAGTGGGCTGGTAGTCATTCAGGGAGGAGGTTTCATCTCAGTTTGGCTTAACTGTGTTTGGCGTCGCCTCTTTGTTTTCCTCT
Organism: Sardina pilchardus; assembly: GCF_963854185.1. Lineage (NCBI taxonomy): Eukaryota > Metazoa > Chordata > Actinopteri > Clupeiformes > Clupeidae > Sardina > Sardina pilchardus. The sequence goes on from NC_085005.1 coordinate 18,758,208, forward strand.
TCTCACACAGCTGTGATCGCGTTGTTCTGCCGTCAGTACGACATCATCAAGGACACGGACAACAGCAACAGCAAAGAGAAGGCCAAGCCGCTGTCGGAGCGGAGCACCCCGGAGCACCACAGCGGGGGGCTGCTGAGGAGCAAGGTGAGAGAGGAGCATTCAACATGGCCGCCATCCATCCTCATAAAACTCCATTTCCCAACATGCATTTCTTTTTTTCCCTCTCACATTTTTCCAAAGCCTCATAAAGCCAACTCATGTTTGGCCTGCTGACCGCACACCTGAATCCATCTGAATCACAGACGTAATCTCCCTATCAGACATGAGCCCCGGCATGCCATTAGCCCACTCTATCCATCGTAACGGGGGAAAAAAACAGCCCCTCAATGCAGAAGCCATTTTCACACAGAGCCTATATTCCAGAATTGGTTGCGGTTGTGACTCCTGTATCCGTGAATCAATAGTGACAGTGACAGCTGGGTTCGTGGAGCACCTATTTCGGCTCGGGCTCCTATTTAATCCTGCCCCCCCCCCACCCCCCACCCTCAATTTCATAGGTGACGGTTCAATCTCCAGAGTCGGGAGCCTCATCTCCTGCGATTTCGCGGGGGAGCGGGCGACGGGCTTGATCTGGTCGCCGCGGCAACACTTAACCCAGCCAATCATAAAAATGGAATTGGAATGTGTGCCAGAGCTCCTCCTGACTCTCAGGGAGTAATTGTGGGAGCACCCTTTTGGAAAAGGAAAAAAAAGAAAAGAAAAGAAAAGAAAAAAATATTAAAAATTAAAATCAAACTTTTATAGCTTTTAGAAAAGTTTTGGGCCTCCTGGGGGCGGGGGGGGGGGGCGGAAACAGGGTGAATGGTGGCTGATGGGACTGCGAGAGCAGAGCCGACGCCAAAAGTGGTGCTGAACGAGGAGTCCTTGGTGGGGTGATTAAAAATTGAGTTGTTTCTGGCGCAGGCAGATAAGACCCGTCTCCTCAGACTTCTAATTATTCCGCGCTCACCTTCATAAATAGATCATTTCACCGTTGAACTTTCATGACAAAGTGGAACGCCGTTTCCACTAAAAAATAAAAATGTTCAGCGTCACTCAAAAATGTTTGTTTCTCTCTGCATTTTTTCCCCCCAAGAACCTATGAATAGCACACACAACTAGCTGATGTAGTGCAGTTAAAATGGACAATCAATATATACTCTCTCCATTGGGCTCCATTGTGGACCCTTTTTAAACATGTGTGGAAAGACACTCCATCCGCCGTGTAGCCTATTTAAAGGGATAGTTCGGGTTTTAAGACACGAAGTTATATGGGTTCCCTGTCAGCAACGTTGTGCATCAGCACTGACTTACCCCCCGACAGCGTCCTGTGAGCCGAGATCCAGCCGGTTTTTGATCGTTTTTGATGCCGGACTATTTTCTTCAGCAAGTTTCTGGGGTCACGAAAGTAAAGTGTTTTTCTTCTCAAAACCATATGCGTTCAACAGAGTGATATATTTGCACCACAAAAACGTTGTCCAGCTGTCAGTAGCGCGCAGTGATAGAAATCGCGAAAATAAGTAAGTGATAACGAGGTTTGAATTTTTCCTGGACAACGTTTTTGTGGTGCAAATATATCACTCTTTTGAACGCATATGGTTTTGAGAAGAAAAACACTTTACTTTCGTGACCCCAGAAACTTGCCGGACTACTTTCTTCAGCATCAAAAACCGGCTGGATCTCGGCTCACAGGACGCTGTTGCGGGGTAAGTCAGTGCTGATGCACAACGTTGCTGACGGGGAACCCATATAACTTCGTGTCTTAAAACCCGAACTATCCCTTTAAGCTTTTACTGGACCAAAGTCCCCTGAGGAGCTAAACACTGCTGTCTCCCCTGTTGCCAAAACAACATGACTGACAGGCCTGGGAAAAATGCTAAATCCATTTCCCTTCCACTTTAACCTCGACTGATTTCAATTACTCTGTGGCAAACAAAGGAGGATGTGCCTACAGGAAAGAGCACGGGGACAAAGAAAAATTACACAATCTATTTCAACACCTGCAGAGTGGTAAGAGAGGGGGGGGGGTAGAGAGAGAGGGGTGAGAGAGGAGATAAGAAAGAGAAAGAGAGAGAGAGAGAGAGAGAGAGAAAGAGAGAGATGTGAGGCTTTCATGGTGATCGATTGCCTTCACTTTTCACCTAAACGATTGCACTAAAGATCAGTTACATTTCAGCGGGGACGGACGGTGTTGCCTTTTCACTTCCTTCATGAAGGTGCAGCTTTAGCATCAAGTTGAGCCAATGACATGCCAGTTGGTCAGTGACAGAGCTCCAGAGCTCTACTGAGTTTTCCTTTTTTTTATGATTATTTTTTATTTTATGAAGTCAAGAGGGTCAGCACTTAACAAATGAAGAAACTGTGTTACAGAGGGAAAATAATTATACATATATTTTTACTCTAAACTCCTCTCTAAACACATACATGAGAGAGAAGCGAAGAGGGAAAAGAGAAAGAAAAAAAAGAAAGAAAGTTCAGGAGGTTTCCTAAGGCTACATGCCCTCACCACTGGCTAAACATGTGGATGAATGCTGAACCTGTGCTGAACCTGTCTTTAGTTTCAGTCAATCTTTTCCCTCAATCGTCTGTCGGCTCTTCAGCTCTATGGTAGGGAAACTGTATTTCATTCTGTGTCGAGGGAAGTACAGTATTTGCATTTATATTAAAAAAAAACACCTCTGCTTAACTCTGTAGGGTTTACAAGTTGGCCAGAAAAGGCTTTAAGCTTGGCAGTCACTTTCTGCACACACTCCAGGTTGTGTAAAATGGAGAGGTTTCCAGCTCAAGGTGGCAAGTGAACAGGACATCTTTATTGGATGGTTTAAGGATAAAATGAGCCCTCAAAAGTAAATTAGACACAGCACAGGGTAAGAGCACGAAAAATGGGGATTCTTTTGATGCAGAAAATAGTCATATTGGATCTGTTTTACCCTAGAAGTTCATTATTATTCAGACCTGGAGATGGAGTAGGACCTCCAGTCAATTTAGTGGCAAGCTCAGTCCATGGAACATGAAATAAAGACTACCGGTAGGTCACATTGATTTTGGAAAAGACAAAATTAGTTAAAACCATTGAAAACCAATCAAATAAGATCACCCTACTTCATGATTTAAACACAGTCCAACTGGAGTTAATATTGGTCATGGTATATCTCCCTTCTCACCCAATATTTCACAAGAAAATATCCCAGAATTGTAGAGTAGATAAAACCTACTGTATACACCATCACAGTCCTTGTATTGTTTCCACCAAAGAGATGAACATAGCTGTCAAGTCCAGATCTTGTCCTTCATTATGAGATGGCCTACTTGGCCTGTCACAACGAGAGGATAGTAAACACAAACCATTCCCTCCCAGCCTGGCTGTGCCCATAACAACAAACAAACCACCTCAGCCCTCACTGTCGCAAACAGATGCTGATTAGTGAGTGGTGTGAGTTGGCCTGTGAGTAACACTGGACCCTGTTAGGTTAGATAGATGTTTGGTCATCATGAGGTAGACTTGTCATAATTTTGCAAGTATCGCCAGATCATAGTTAAATGGATACAAGTTATGACGTTTGTGTCACCCAGAAAAAGTTGTGAAAGTTTAACATAAAAAAACACAGTGTTTGTAGAGTTTTAAGAACCATCAGTTCACAAGAAATAACTTTTGCTCTTAATGAACAGTTTCCTGTTCCTTCTGTCTTTTTCTCTTTTGTTTTTCTTTTTTTTCTTCTTTTCTTTCCACTGACTGCACCTCCCAAATCACTTCCCTCTGCCCCTTTCCTTTGCAAACCCCTTTTGCCGCTCGATAGTCAACTCCCTAATCGCTGTCTGAAGCCGCGGAGTTTGTCTTTGGTTATTCGGTCAGGGCAAAAACGACGAAATTAAAAAGGAATTGATCTCAAAGGGCACAAAAGAACCATGACCCTAATTAAGAAGAATCTGCCCGTCCCGGATTTAATAAGACCTTTAAATCAGTGGTGAAGAGGAAGTCTTAGAGAAGTCCATTTGTATTCAGCAGTGAACATTGAACCCAGAGGCCTTATCTGATAGTCAATGCTTTATTTTGAGTGCCATGTATTTCAGTGTAACAAGGTCTTAAAATTGTCAAAGCATTATACTTTCCAGTGCACTTGCGTCCTTTATTTCTTGATAATACATCCAGTTTCCTTCCTTCCTTCTCTCATTTCTTCCTTCATTCATTCATTCATCCATCTATCCATCCATCCATTCATCCATTCATCCATTCATTCATTCATTCATTCATTCAATCATTTGTCCATTCATTCAATCATTCAATCAATCACTCATTCATTAATTCTTTGATTCATTCATTCATTCATTTAAACATCACCAATCATGTCCTTAGCTACTGACAGAACATATAGCAAAGCTTAATGAAATTAGATACTTTGGGAAGCTTAATGAAATTAGATACTTTGGGAAATATTAATGTCTCTTCCCCCCCGGATGAATGTTGTTTATTGCAGTTCCAGTCTGTGCCATCTATCAACATCATCGAGGTGTAATGGAGGCCAGGAAACGCCTGTTTCCCACCTTCTCTTCTGCAGCCTCTGCCCCCTGTCCCCCTCCTCCTCTCTTCTCTCTCTCTCTCTCTCTCTCTCTCTCCCCCCCCCCCCCCCTTCCTCTCTGCCATACCAGCCTGAGCCTCTCTGCCTTGGGGAGTCACTATCCTGGGCGGAACAAGCCATTAGCTAAGCTACCCCTGCCTCGTCAGCTAGCACACACAAACACACACACACACACACACACACACACACACACACACACACATACACACACACACACACACACACACACACACACACACACACACACACACACACACACACATTCAAAGCAAACACAGCGCGGACAAATTATCAACTAATCACATGCATAAAGATAGTCACACGCACGCGCACACACACACACACACACACACACACACATTCAAAGCAAACACAGTGCAGACAAATGATCAACTAATCACATGTATAAAGATAGTCACACACACACACACATTCAAAGCAAACAGAAGTGTGGACAAATGATCAATAATCATATGTATAAAGATAGACACACACACACACACACACACACACACACACACACACAGAAACAGAAACAAATGTTAAGCAATCAACTCCTGCAGGGTGATTGTCCATAATGTGCCGAACGCATTATGTCAAGTAAAAGTTTGGTCTCTAGTTACAAGTAGCCATTAATGGAGGTCTCTCTTGTGTCCCCATGACCGTTGGAAACAGTGTATTTTTATATGGTAGTGTACTGTAATACTAAGAGCAGGGTTTTTATTCTCTTGTTTCTGATTTTCCAAAAAATAAAACAAAAAAACTAAACATCAACACAGAATTTGATTGCATGTATTTACAGTTTCGTTTGTAGAGCAGGGAGAAATTGCGCTCATTTTGAAAATGAAACATCGCAAAAACATTGTGTGCTTTCTGGTGCATGTAAGGCAACCATAAGATATAGTGAACTGAGGTAGTGGCGAAGCGGTAGTGCAAGCAACGTAGGATCTAGTCAACTCCGGTCTCTCCAGCAAAGCAGCCTGTATTTAATCAACTTGCATGGTTCAGTGCTCACCTAGCAAAACGGTACCGAATACATACACGATACCGAACGATACCACTGGGTATCTCTGTGGGCATATACAGTAGATGGTGCTTGGTCTCTTACGGCAAGACAAGCGAATGTTGGACATTATGTCTCAAAAAGTCATCTCTGATGTCCTGTCCAAATGCTTGATTTTGACCGTGGTTCACATGGTTTTTACAGGTCTTGGTTGGTATCACTAGTAAGAGTACAGGTTATTATTATTATTATTATTCTGTTATTGTACCGGTATACAATATGTTGGAGAAGGATGTGTAGGAACTCAATATGTGTCCATCTGAAGGTGCTCTAAAACATATAAGGACAATATGTCATCATGACATGCTCTGTATACATGCAAATAGAGTGATAATGACTTGATTCGATCCAAGTAAATCGATCCAAGCAGAGTATTAATACAACATGACAACTCAACTCTTTTAATTTACCCTCAAAAACATGCATATACTTGAAAGGAGGAATTACAGACTTTTGTAAAGTTGATACATTAATTCTAACATGATTGCATGATTCTCCTAATGGATATACCATTGTCTGTGCACTTAATTCACTTGCTAAAGTTTGGGAAGACCTAAACAGACGAATTGTTATTTCTACGAACATGTGCTTTTAGTATCAATGCCATGTAAATATTTGCACTCTTTGGTTTTACTTGGCTTGCCTTTCCATCATGTTTTTTGCCCTAATGATTTTATGGTGAATTGTAAATAAACAGAAAGAACATTCAACATACATCATACAGCTGCCAAAACAGTCACAACGACCTCAACAGCTCAGAAATGCATGTGTATAAATGAACATTGCCATGCCTTAGACTCAAACATTCTCAGCAACTGTTGGTCATTCGTATTTCATGCCAATAAATACTATGGAATGATCCATTTCTGTTGGTTGTAATGTTTTCGTCTCTATGTCTCCAAAGTTGCTAATGCATAATTCAAATATAACAATATTGTGTTAAACATAATTTCTATCTTTCAAGAAGAATAAACTCAATCAACTGATCTGAATAGTTTAATGGGCACAAATATTTCTATTGTACAGAGATTCTTTCTTTCTCACGTCATGTAAACAATGAGCTAAGCAGTGACTCTTGGATTAGATTATGGTGGCAGTAATAGGTTATAATAATCTAATACACTGTCTGGTCACACACTTAAAATGCTCGTTATTTATGATACATTCAAAGTAAATGAAGTGAGCTGCTGAAACATGACAATAATACAGACAATAGGCTATTCATGAATACAGTGATACTGTATGTAGACTTAATATAATATGTTCATTTTGGTACTTTGTGCAAAGTAAGAGTTCTGGTCATTTCATCGCATGAAAATGCATTGCGTGACAGACACAGAAATGGCCAGACCTCATGAATCATCTGGGTTTACTCTCTATCATCCAAAGGGCAGGACATTGGCAGTTTGGCTACAACCTTACAAGCGCCCCCTTAACACAGCGTTGTCAAAGAGAAGAATAGCTGCCAACGTGGCAAAAGGGCATTGCTGATATGAATGAAAGATGATGGCGCCGTGCTGGGGCAGGATCGGCCATGGCACTGTTCCATACCTGGCTGTCTGCTCTTGTTCTGTCTCAGACTTAAGGGCACCAACCGTATTGTGGGCGGCTGTCCAACGAGCAGGACTCCATAGTGTACAACTGACGTCACTCACGACTCACTGTGGCAGTAAGTAGCCTAACTGAAGAGCAGGGTTCATCAGTCGCACACTTCAGAGTACTTAGTGTGAACATTATGGTATTTTCATTTCTATCGTCTGCTCGTTTAAATTATACACGTGTCATTTATATACCTCTCAGGCATGTCTGCATAAGAAACCACTGCAAATTGACAACCAGCTATAACCTTCACAGCAGCCTGGCAAAAAATCTATTCCTTAAGTAGTTCACAACAGCACGGCGCTTCTAGTAGGTCATCAAAGCAGTCAAATGACCGGGGCGCGGCGCTTCTAGGTATAAGTAGGTCAGAACGGCGCGGCGCTTCTACAGTAGTGTTAATACTCCATTGCTGTTGACTATAACTAACTAGAGCCAATGGAGAAAAAAAACCAACACATTACACACATTACTACTAAATCTTTGTGAGAAAATAACCTTTATGAATGACTTACTGTAGACAATGGGAAGGTACTGTGTATTAACCGCATTGTGTATAAGCCACAGGACAGTATTTTAAGTTAAAAGAAACAAAACCATATTAAGGCCATATTAACTGCTCCCATGTACAGTACTAACCTCATAGCTGAAGAAATTTAGCAAAATCAATGTTTAAGCCGCGGCTAATAGTTGGGAAATTACGGTAGGTTTGCTAGCTTGGGTTTGATTTCAAGGGAGACGTGTGGAGATGCTGCTGCTGCTGTAGTGGCTGCATTGACAGGGCAAGGAGACAGACGGTGCTGCACCTAGTGGGGACAGGTGGGGAGGGAGCAGATGGGGAACTCAAGCACACAGTGCAGTGGAGGGGAGAGACAGAGCAAATGCAGAGTGAGAACAAGGCTTTTGACAAGGCGGAATTAGAGGTGCCACATGGATAGGCTCTCTATCTCTCTCTCTCACACACACACACACCACACACACACACACACACACACACACACACACACACACACACACACACACACACACACACACACACACACACATATACGTACAAGTACACACATACACACACATTTTTGCATTTTCTGCCAGTATCCTACTGTATGGATAGGATCTCTCTCTTTCTCTCTCTCTCTCTCTCTCTCTCTCTCTCTCTCTCTCTCTCTCACACACACACACACACACACACACACACACACACACACACACATACACACACACACACACACACACACACACACACACACACACACATTTTTGCATTTGTTGCCAGTATCCTACTGAATGCTCAGAGCTTTCCCAGTAGCTTCTTTTTTTAACATTTTTAACTCCCTGAGGGTTTCAAAAATAATTTTATTATTGAACCGTCCAAATTCGCAACACTGAACACTGTTCAAAATAAGAGTGTGACGAACTCAGTTTTGCCCTGAAGCTCTAAACTACAGCACACACACACACACACACACACACACACACACACAGAAAAGTTCTACAACCTCCAAACTTAAGTCATTTCAGCAACAGCATACTAACAAACAAAAACAAAAAAAGGAAGAAAATAAAAAGCGGTAGGCCTACTGTAGGGGACTAATCAAGGGTGAGTCAAGGTTTCGGCTGGCCAAGTGTGACTCCCTATAGAATTGATTAGCACTAAAATAGTCCCGCCGGCCACCCACAAGTACGGGAAGAGAGACCACGCAGTCTGGCACCGCAATAAATCTACGCCAGCCAATTAGCACAGCAGTGGTCAACCTGCCAGGTAGGAGACAGGGAGAGAATCAATTCAGAGGTCAGACGCTCTCCACTGGTGACCAGGTCCCTGACAGCTCTATGGTTCTGGTTAAGATGATGAACGCTACAGAACTGCAGCTCAACACGTACTTCAGACTTTAGTGGTGTGCTGCATGATTAGGCGACAGACATCTAACTATTCTTTATTTATAGTAAAATACATTGCCTTTCACCATCACAAAGGTATTGTTTTAATTGTGTTTTATGTTATTAAATATGGTTAATAACTGTTTCGGGGAGAGAAGAGACAGAGACAAACAAAACATGTTTGAAACATATTTAATGCACTTTATTATAAATAAATAATACTTAAATGAACAGTTGCCCTTAGTGCATTGCCGTATGAGGAATGTTTGTTCCCATACAGTGTGGTATTGTTGCTGATGTAACTCTTCACAGAAATCTGAATGTTGTATAGATTTCAGCAAAAATGGAGGCGTCACCCCATGGTACAGCAGCAACAACCCCTAAAACCCCCTCATGGACGATGCATCAATATCACTAGTAATAAACAATATCTAGTTCATGTATGCATTCGAACACAGACTTCCTTTGATGGCATTTAGTGTCCCAAAAAAGGTTTTGTTGAGTAGTCACAGTATGGAAAAAGCTCATCAGCAGCTGTGCTAAAGTTGTATCCTGTCGCTGTCCTAACACCCGCGAATAAGGTATGCAGACTGTGCCGTTTAAAAAGCAGTAATCACTGCATTACAGTTTTTTTCAATCGCTAACAAGCGTTTGTCCATTCATTTGACACATTTTCAAAACTCTAAACACAGTTAGCACAACATCGGTCTTTTGTGGCCATACCATTCACACATTTCATGTAGTTTTCACACAGTATGCAGTCAGTGAATACATTTCCACAATGCTTACATTTTCTTAACAGACAAGCTATACCTCTTAACAAAATGATGGATCGTTTTTCTATTATTTACGAATGTTAACACACAACATCCCACAATAGCAAACACAATATTCCAAACCTTAGATACAGTATAAAAACCTCTGCTTCTGCAATGATATCAGTTCAAAAGCAATATACAGTATCTCAGCTGATAATACTGTAAACAAACAATTGAATAAATGACACACATGATGTTGGGTAAATTGGGCCAACCACAGCCATTTCCAGTTTGGCTTAGACTCAGTGGCAGGGGTCATTTTTTTCATATGACATTGACACAGTAAAAGGAGGACTTTGAGGAGTGATGTTTTTGGAAACAAAAACAGAAAAAGACAAACACTGTGATGTCTGTACGAGGAAGAGTACGAGTAAGGGGCCCAGGAAGAAGGGCAGGCCAGTGAAAGGAGCAGTGAGAGGAGCAGGCGTAGAGAGAGGAGCAGGGCCAGGGAGAAGAGTAGGCCCAAGGAGAGGGCAAGGTAGAGGTGTAAGAATGTGTGGTGGTGGCATTCCAAGGGCTGCAAGAACAGTAGTCAGTGTTGAAATTTGTGCCACTATCATTGCTCATGTAATCAACCTAGGCCTTTCACTAAGAAAGGCTAGTGAGAATACATGTAAATAAAATATCAGATGCAATGTTGATGACACAGTCATTTTGTGGTTTTTTTCCTCCCCTTTTTACCTGGGCTTTTTGCTGTTGTTTTTTGTTCAGAATGCTCTTGTGTTTCATGGATATTTTGTTCACTGCAATGCTGTAAAACGTTTTCTGTTCTATCATAGTCTACTGTAATCAGTATTTATACTGCACCTCCTGTGAACAGTAAAAAAAAAAAAAAAAAGATTTGCTTTTTACTGGAATGCATTTGAATGTGACCATTACATCTGGACATACAGTTCCCAACCAAGACATTTTGTGTAAAAATGCTGGATTGCATGTTTTGCATGGAAATACCTGTAAAACTGAAACATAAAAGTCTATGCAGTTTTTGTAATGTCAACAGTAGCCAGTATTTTGAAACCTAGTGTACTCTGATTGACTGCATGTATCTTGTGAAGTGAAAACAAGCTTCATTCTTTGACAAAATAACTTCATTTTGAGTCAGGTTTCCAGTGTTTTGGTAAAGTTAGTGTGTGCAGAGAAATGACGAGTTAGTGTATATGTAACAAAATGTGGTGTAACAACATGGAATGTGCTTTTGAGAAGAAAATTATCCATTTGGCCAATTGTGTTTTGTAGGTGAGAGTCTGTGTTTAGAGTTTTGAAAATGTGTCAAATGAATGGACAAACGCTTGTTAGCGATTGAAAAAAACTGTAATTACACTAGATGGACACAAACAGCAAGACAGGAAGGAAGGGCACTGTACCATGAAGAGGAGCCCAAACAAGCAGACACCTTGACAGACGCACACTGTCAAAGGATAACTAACAAGTCATAACAAGTTATTACATATTTTCATAGAGCAGGACCTGAAGGGATGACGTGGTTGACTAAAAGATGTACTGTAGCATAATTTCACTTGGAACTGTATGGGGGCACGCTGTGTTTTTATATGCTATACTGGTCTCATTTCATTCACAACATGTTGGCTAGTCTGATGGGAAAATTATGCATGCCTTTGTACCAGCAGACATTAGTTATGTAGGTAGGCTACTCCCAAAAATAACCCAGAGGCGGCACGGTGCCGCATGGAGGTGAATGAGGCAAGGACTCATTCGGACGTGTGCAATAAAAACAATGTCCAACCCATGCCTGCTTCAACCTCCTTGACACATGCACAAAAGAGGGACTGGACTGGCAAAAATAGGAACCTGTGAAGACTTTTTTTTTTTATCTTTCTGAGGCTTGTCAATTGAAATTCAGCCCTTATCTCCAGAGAGACTGCTCACTGGCGTATCTAAAATAACTGCATAATATCAAGTTCCGTCCGCAAGCTGAAGCCTCCACTTTGGATTTCACACAGAAACTCTGGGAGAGAATGCGGGACTAAAATAAATGAGATACATTAGCGTGCACACACACACACACACACACACACACACACACACCGCAACAGAGGAGCAATCTAAAGTTTTAGATTCAAGTGCAAAGAGCTCATATTCAGCTCAGAATTGTGTTAGAAGTTGACCTTGAGGAGAGCCAGACTATATAGCACTGGCTAAACAGATATGCTTGGATTTCATCCATTAGTTTTGTCATTCAGAAAGGGGACTCAGTTATGCCATCTTCATTTATATGAACTGTCAATCTTTCGATTTTGCAGAAACATTATTTGTATTCATACTAATATATTTAGCCAGGACAGCTCCAATTAACATAGAAAACAAGGCTCCTTCTCAGCTGTTGTCCCCAGCCAGATGCTACCACAGACTCCCCCAAGAACCTATTATCGTACTTTGCTACTGATCGCGTGCAGGAAATAGCCTTTATTGAGTCGACAAAGGGAAATGAAGGAGTGAGAAGCATGAAACAACTTTTAAAATGACATTAAAGTTTACTGCTATAGTTCTGAAAAAAGACTGTATACTCTATCATAACATACTGTATTGTAGGTTCATTATTCTCCTGTCATTTCCTCCAGTTTGTTTGCTTGTTTGCTTGTTTGTTTGTTTGTTTGTTTTCTAGTGGTACTATTACAGAGAAATGTTGTGATTTTAGCATTTGAACAGGATAATGAATGTATAGTATTTAGGCTGCATACATGTTAAATACCAGGGCTGTAATAACAATGACAGAAATGTACATTCCTTTTACGATAGAAATGAGAACTATTGCCATTATCAACTTCAACATTAGGCCACAAACATGAATTTATTTTTTTTAAAATAGAGTAAATCCCACTATGAGAATTGTTTGTCAAATAATGCAAAAGTTGCTATACATAGTAGGCTACTACCTCTTTAATGTAATACAAGCAAGGATCTGGTACACAAATCTAAACAAACTTGACCTAAAATCAAAAGGAAAGAAAACAAAATATTGGTCACACTTCATAGTAAGTACATATTAAACATATATAAAGAGAGC
>NC_085005.1:18781206-18788706 GCF_963854185.1 Sardina pilchardus
TACTCTGTCATGTTTTCTCCCTGTCATTCCAAACCGTAGCCGATAGTCTCCCTTCTCTGTAGAACGCATAAAAAAGAAACTTTTTCAAATCGAGTTGGCCTATGCGCACAGGCGACGCGCTCATTCAGCATGAGTATTTGATATCAGGTGCCACTGCCACGCATATCTCAGAGTGACTGCGAACACAAATAGCCTAGCTAGATTTGACGACTCTCACAGGAATGGTTCTCTGTTGAATCTACCAAATGTGTGGGATGAGCGGCATAACACTTTTGAGCGCTTTATATTTTTTTTGTATCACTCGTCTACTATGAATGCATAGCCCACTGCATCTTGTAATTTGTTGTGACAAACACTTGTGCCATCTAGCCTACAGCTAACAACAACTTGTGACGGCTATTCATTCACGTGTTGTAAAATACTGAAATTGTCTGAGGTTTACACAGGCTAGTTTAAACTTTAAACTGTAGCCTCTTGTCTCCCATGCTAGTTTCACTCATCCCGACCGGGCGGGACGCATGTTTCCGTTTTGTAGAAATAATTCCTGAATGTTTTTGTTCAGAGCTGAAAACAGGCATGGACTGGCCATAGGGCATACCGGGCAATGCCCGGTGGGCCGACGCATATTTGGGCCGAGGCTGTCTATTTAATAATATTTTATTTTTTTTATTAGGGTCATTTATATAACGTACGGCCACAACGGTAGCGAATCGCGGCCCATTGGTTGACTGCATTAATGGACATTGGGCTAGTCCAATGAAATCTCAGGGCCCTCCCTATCTCCCTCCCGGCTTCATCTCCCTCTTAACTGGAGTTCGACCGGAGTTTGAGACCGTCCGTATATGAAAATGTACGAAGACAAACCACAAAGGCGCAAGGGGGGCGCAGAGAAGTTGCGAGATAAAAGGCTAAAGCCTACAAGTGGATGCAGCAAAAATGTGCTAAAATTACAGAAATGTTTGCCACCACAAGTTCAAACAGGGCCGTCGACATATAGCAGCAGTGCAGAAGCAGCACCGAGTGCAGGCTTCAGAGAGGCACATGCGAGTGTGCAACAGAGTTACACAGAGGAAGGAGTAGCTATTCAAATTGATTCGGAGGAGGAGGAAGAGGTGAGAGACGTGACCCAGCAGGGACAGATTGAGGAGGAGGTCAGAATAGCTACTGTGAGGCAGGTAAGAAGGAGCCGAAATGTTGGCTGAACTTTTTGGGCGCACAACGAACAATTAAAAGTTTGAAATCTGCGGCTGCTTCTTCCCCTTGCTTCTTTTAGATGTATTAACCTGCCTACTATGTAGGATTCAGCACCCAGTTAAGCAAAACAAAGTTTTATAGTGTGAGCGCGTCTTTTTGTGTGGTTTCTGTGTAGGCCTACCCCCCGCATTTGAATTGCGATACCCATTAAATTAATGAGTTGTCGGCTCGCCATCAACCTTCTGAAATCACGATTGGTCGAAATTGTTGTCAATCTTGACGCAGTACAACAAGCAAACTATCACATTTCTTTGCGTCAAGCAGACACCCATACACACAGACATGCAGTCAGGCGCATGGAATGAAACAGGAATGGTGATAGCCCATGGAATTAACAATGAAAATGTTTTGGGATGTGTAGCCTATACATCTTCACTAAATAGTATCAAGGTGAATTGTTGGCTAAAATTGTGCAAATGCTCAACATAAATTATAGCAGGTTTTATTTAGTGAAGCATTTAATAGCATGAGTTTTGTGCACAACCTCTTCCTTGCTGGTTTAAAGGTCACTCTAGTGTGTGTGTGTGTGTGTGTGTGTGTGTGTGTGTGTGTGTGTGTGTGTGTGTGTGTGTGTGTGTGTGTGTGTGTGTGTGTGTGTGAGAGAGAGAGAGTACGATAATAATTAATATTTTTTTAGCAAGGGTAGGCTAGCCTACTCGCTTCCATGCAGGCTACTGCGGTTTACTTAAATATTTTTTACAAACAAAACAGTGTGCACATATGTTTTATCGTGTAAATTATCATGGTGGGCCACTATGGCCAAAAATGCCCGGGCCGTTTTTTGGTCCCAGTCCAGCCCTGGCTGAAAATGCAACTGTATTTGACAGATGACAGATTTGGTTGCTAGTGACAAAATATTAGCGTTCAATGCGGTACGATCTCGCTAATTATGTTTTAAAAAGCATTAAAAACGTTCCGGCTCTCTTAGGCTATATGAGTAACAGGCACGCACAATACAGCTTCAATCAAAGAATTGCAGCTTTAGGCTACTAAATCACAATTCACTAACTTTACCATACAGTCGCAATGCTACATTTTCATACAGTGTCATCTTTATTTCATGGTATATTCTAAAATATCCACCATTACAAATATTCTTGGTTTTAATAGAATATTATAATATTGACTGGCTTTAAAATATATCCATGGTGCTATGCTGAGCAGTGCAAAGGTTTTGAAAGATACAAAAGGCCCTGTATTGGAGTTGTAAACTTACACTTTTAAGGTACAATATTGTCTAAATTGTGTTAATGATGTTTAATTGGTTGCTGATACAATTAAATCTGATACAATGAATGTGAAATCCAGGTATATTGCTGTCATTAGTGTCAAAATTCAACATTTTCAACATTAATGAAATGCTGACAGCCTACTATTTTTTTTTTACTTCAGCTGACCTCCTTGCCTTAAAGTAAATCAGAAAAGAAGTTATTTAGACAAGTGTGTGCTAGACTGCTCCTGTAGCCAACAATCCCCTCTCTACCCTTTGGGAATTGAACTGTTATATGATCCTTGGGGATGTAAATTATGAAAACCCCTTTCTTTGGTTGGTCTTGATGCGGCCTTGACTCCTTTAAGACTCGGTCTTGACTCAGACTTGCTTCCTAAAAGACTCGGTCGTTGTGACTCGGTCTCGACCCATCCCCCCCCCCCCCCCCCCCCCCCCGTCGTAGGGCAGTGGCGGCGGGGACACTACGGCGACGCCCCCTTCCCCTGGACAGACACCACCTTAACTAACAAATGTTCTGGGGGAAACCCTGCTACTACTACTACTACTAGGCTACTACTACTACTACTACTATCACTACTACTACTACTACAGTACTACTACTACTACTACTATTACTACTACTACCACTAGTACTGTACTACTACTATTACTACCGTACAACTATTACTACCACTACCACTATCACTAGTATTCTATTACTACTACTAATATTACCAGTACTGCTGCTACTGTACAACTACTACTACAACTACTATCATATTACTACTACACTACTACTACAACTAGTATTCCTTTACTACTACTACTACCACTACTACTACTATGACTACGACGACTACTACTAGCACTACTACCACCACTGGTACTGTACTACTACTATTACTATTATTACTACTACTACTACTACTATTACTATTACTACCACACTGTACTAGTACTTTATTATTACTACTACTACTACTACTACTACTAGCAATATAATAATTCATCATTTTTTTTTATACGTACACTATGAAATAAAGTGATAAATGAATGAAAAACCCGGCATCGTTTGGTTTCACAGACTTGATCCTTGAGTGTAAAAAGCTATTTCCTTGACTGTAAGATGCTATTAAACACATGAGTGGGCATGGATGTGAGGTTTGACTCCAGCTGAACTTCTCACAACGAACCTCTGCCTGCCACTCAGGAGACCGCAGGGGTGAAGCGAGCGCCACAGGGAAACCGGTCTTCTCCCACGCTGACCGCCTTTGATGACATATGGGGGGTTAGTGTTTGCAGTGCCGTGTGTGTGTGTGTGTGAGTGTGTGAGTGTGTGTGTATGTGTGTGTGTGTGTGTGTGTATCTGTGTATGTGTATATGCGTAAATGTGCATGTGTGTTTGTACTGTGTGTGTGTGTGTGTGTGTGTATGTGTGTGTGTGAGTATGACTGTGTATATGTATTTGTATATATGTGTGTGTGTGTGTGTGTGTGTGTGTGTGTGGAGGTTAGGGGGGCACTGACGTGAGCACTAATGATGGCTGAAAACTCTGCAGCGAAGTGTCAACAACGACACCCAAGCCACCCTGCCTCACCTTGGTCTCATGCTGTCTCTCTCTCTCACACACACACACACACACACACACACACACACACACACACACACACACACACACACACACACACACACACACACACAAAACGCATGCATACACGCATACATACAGTGCAATTTTAAAGTCAAATACGACAAGGGTAGAACTTATTTAACAGGCTTATTTAAGCATTTGGTGGCTATGAGACCTACCTTGAGAAGGCATCATCTAAACCATCTTCCACATCCTGTAAAATTAAAAGAAAAAAATATAGAATATAGAGTTATCAATGGTAATAAACCAGCGTTAGATAAATCAAACCACAAAATAATCTCAAATGAGTGGATACATCACGTGTAAGTTCTGAGAAAGTCTGTTTTGATTCTGATAAAATGCTGTTTTCGCATGTAAGAATACAGCACAACACATTTCCGCTCACATCTTTAAACACACAAATGAATTCATGGCCCTGTGTTCCTCACATCACATCTCTGTCATGAGAGAAATATTCAGGCTAATACAATAACATGAATTACTGTCAACAATACAACTCTGTGGCACAATACACTTCACAACTTCAATCAGAAACAATTAAATACACCCAACTGGATCCTATCAGGGTGTGTGTTGTGGTGGTGAGGGGGGCCTTAATTAACGAGGCAGCATCGGGAATACGTGATTATTCAGATGATTACTGCGGGAGAGGGGACACTCTTGCTTTGGCTATAACAAATGGAGAGATGTTGCCACCTAGTGGAAATGTTGGGCAAGTGCATTAGAATTGCTGTGGCAATGCACTCCTTTATGTGCTTTGACAAGGTTAGTACTTTGATCCAGTTTTAATCAACAAGTATACCTACAAGGGTCATCCTACAAATAAAGGTCAAATCCTGTCTTTGTTATTGGAATCTGTAATTCTCAAGTGTTTACAGGACCTTTATGTGTTTATTTGATTAACGAAACACCTGAAGGATAAATGTGATTGAATTGCAAGGTCCTTGAAGACATGAAACTGATGAATATGCTGTAAACATTTAAAAGTCAAGGACATTAATCAAAGCTATGATATTAAAAAAAACTATGTGGCAAAAAAAAAATCAGACAAAGAAAAATTGTCTGAAGAGTGCAGTTCTCTGATTAGCTTTCTTTGTACATTTCAAACCCTCCCCACCCCTTGTCCTCGAGCTAAACAAAACGCTTGAGGAAGTCCGCTCTGCTCACCCAGGAGTCGTGCTTGATTGGCCGTCTCTTGGTTGGGTTGCTACGCGGCGACGGCGAGTGAAGCGAGGCGGACAGAAAGGGCTTCCGCAGCCTCTCGTCCACGCCCAGGGATGAGTTCTTCTCCGAACCTGTGGAGAGGACCCAGGGGTCGAGGGGTAAGGCAGGAGAAAAAAAGTGGGGAGAAAAAACAGGGAAAGAGGGGAGAAAGGTTGACATAAGGAAGGAGTCTCACCATTCATTAAGAGATGATATGAATAATTCATCCAGACCCCCTGAGACATGCTGCACACTGCTAAAACTGCAGTACTGGCAAACAGAAGAGACCCCTTCATCGTTATGTAACCACAGATCAACTCATTTTACCACAAGACATCACCCAGTCCGTAGGTACGCCTACAGTATCTAATCCACTCAGGTGTCTACCCAGCCGAAGCCTATCAAATTATAACTTACATTAAACATACAGACTTTTTGTGTAATATTGTATAGACAAAATAGGACATAAATGTGAAGGATGTACAGTATGTTGGTAGGCCAGTTTCTCTCAGGTGTTTTTGTACCTAAAACAAAATGAAGGTGTGTCTGTGTTTACCTACTGTAATTGGCTGTTAGTAGGCTAGTACAAATAGGCAAAGGCATGGATAGAGGGCAAAACACATATTATGCCTCAGACTCTGAGTCCGAGTTGAGAATTGACTTTTTAAAATGTGAACATCTACCAACCACTGACAGATAAATAGTTAAATTACCAGTCATTCGAGAGCAAATGACTACCGGTATTTTGTTTCTGAAATCTACTAGTCACTGTTATAATTTGACTGGTGACAGGTGCAAATTTCCACTCCTGCTCACTGTGGCACACGGCTGGGGTTGGGGTGGGGGGGAGTACCCTGTGTTTGTGCTGATTTGTTGTGTGCGTATAAGTTTAGATACAGGTATAGAGGGTGTAAATGCATGTGATTGACAGGAAGGAGTTTCAGTTGGGGCAGTACCTGAGACACAGTGGGGGTGTTGGTGGGGATTCGTCTCTGTTTGGGGGTCATTGCCTGAGCAGGAACAGCACATGCGAGCTTTCTTGATCTTGTCTGAAACAGAAGAGGTTGAGATATTACCAACATACAGTATATAAATCAGGAAAGCAATTGAAATGAGCAATATAAACCTGTGAGTGAACCATATACTATAAACCTGTTAATACCTGTCTTGTTAATAAACAACCATTTTTAACTGATATTTAAGTCACATATAATCAGGCTTTAGACAAGACAGCACTGTAACTGCTGTAACTTTAGTTATAAATTATTACGGCCTTAAACAACAAAAGGTCTTTGTAATATTTATTGACCTATCTAAAGCAGTAGACCATCATTTTATTTTGCAAAGACTACAAAATATATATCTCAGTAGTACAGTGTTGAATTGATTTGGCAATTATTTGAATGGTAAAGTAGTTCTATAGATAATGAACTCTGGCTCACTGACAGTCAAAAACAATTTTAGGACCTATTTTCTTTACTATTCAACGTCGCTTTTTGATCCTTCGATGTCCGCTCTTCCTATCATTGTGAAGCAGAATTCACTTACTAAGTGTCTTACTAAGCGTTGGATAGTTCACCCACTAATAGGGAACGTGAGCTGGGTTTAGACCGCCCTGAGACAGGTTCGTTTTACCCTACTGATGATGTGTTGTTTCAAAGGAAATCCTGCTCAGTACGAGAGAAACCACAGGTTCAGACAGATTATATAATCTTATTATGGGTTTAGATCCAGCAAAAGCACACCTATACGCAGATGACACAATTCTTTAAACTATACATCACTAAAGGAGGCAGTGGATTCTTTGCTGTCTGCTTTTAATCAACCATAGAAGTCCAAAGTTGAGTTAAAGGAATAGTTCGGAATTTTGGACATACAGGACCTCATTTCCAACTTGGCCGAGGTGATATAGGTCGGTGGAGACAGTTTTTATCGCGTTTAACCCTTTCCTCAAGTTGCAGCGTTCCCCTTTACTAAGCTGGTTCTGAGCATTTCAACGGTAACATCCAAAACAGTCTTACTCACTCCACAGCACACCAGAGACAAGTCAATTAAAACGTCAGACTATCGATGTACATGCCCGTGTTGATAGAATAATTTTAGAAATAAAACTAACCTTGCAACTCAATGATTTATTACATTTTGAGGGACTAGTTTCTCAATATCAATCCGCTACTGCCAT
>NC_085005.1:18808706-18836206 GCF_963854185.1 Sardina pilchardus
GACAGAAACAGGGGAGTGATCACAAACCCTTGAAGGGAAACAGATTGTGTTCTGCCTGGCACACCCAGATCAAATTACAAGCCGAGCCACTCCGTTCATCAAGACCCCAACCTCCCTCCCATTGTGCTGTCGCCATGGCGCAAATCCCAAAATCACAACCACCTTTCTTGACAATTTGTTCCCTTAATTCGCACACATTTGCCTCCAGGGGTGAAGCCAACCAGGACGGGGCACATCGGTTTTTGTTTTTAGTTTTTTTTTTTTTTGGAAAAATAATCCCCTCATTCATCTCCCGGTCCCATTTATTTCTTTCACTTCACACACATATCTGGGGAGGATCGCAATTATGACTAGTGTTATCTACTTCAGGCATGACTGCGCAAATGGAATTAACGTGGGGGGAACCAAATGAGCTGCTCTTGGCTGTGACTCAGGAAGAATGAGACAACATCTCCAGTCTCCCAGCCGGCGGGCTGAAATTTTCTCAAGCAACAAAAAAAAAGAGAGAAAAAGAGAGGAAAAAAATATCAGATTTAATGAGCTCTGGTATCTGTTTTTCCCCTGCAACAATTCATTCAAAAATACTGTTGAACCCCCCTGAACATCAATATTTGATGCAGGCGTAATTCATTACTTGTTCAAATCACGCTCATTATCTTTCTCCCTGAGCCTTTTAATTTCAACCCTAAATGCCAAAACCCGCCTCGAGCAGGCAAACTCCTCCTTTCAATATGGTTCTGCTCAAGGTGTCTTTCGTCCTGCCAGCAGGAAGTCTGCCCTTGCCGCATTTGTACCGACGACAAAGCTTATTCTTCCAGCCTCCAGAAAGCTGCTTTGTCACAACATCCTCTGCTAAAACTCAAAAATAGAACATGACACATGGACAGTCTGAGTTTTTATGATGACCCAAAAAGCTGACCACACATACTTATGTGCTTGTGCACTTCAGAAACTAACACAAAAAGGCTGACCGGTGTAAACAGTTCGACTTGAGAATCTGACTGGAGTGGAATAATAAGCTGCAGTTCCTTGTTTAACAGTAAACAAAATATTCCGTTTCGGTTCTTACTTGGAGCCGCAGTGCCACCACCAGAGACTGAGAAGGTATAAAATCATCTTCAGACCCTATATATTTAAAAGAGATAACGCTCAGCGTGACTATCACACCAGAGCAGATATGATATTCATAACAGCTCCACAAAGGCACTGGAGATCATAGGGACTCTCCAAAACGCCTTCCGTCTCCCCTCCCCCCCTTGTGTTTAAACTGCTGAGAGCAAACTCTCTACTGCTGAATATGATCCACTTCTCTGTTTACGCGTGAGGGTCAATAAGCCTTTGTTCATGAAAGGAAACTAAGCACTGAGGGGAAAGATGATGACACCTCTGACCACTGCACTGCCAGAGCGCGAATCAGGGCTGTGATGGAGACGAGGGCTTAAATCGAGTGTGTAAATGACTTTTCACTTCCAATCTCAACTTCAGAGAGCAAAGGCAACAACACCCTGTCCTCACAGTAATAGACTCTTAAGGGGGCGTGACATATTGCACCCTTTTAACCACATACCACACACACACACACACACACACACACACACACACACAGAACTCAAAATGGTCCAAAAAGTTTCTCTCCAAGTCCCAACAGTATTTCAGTCTTATTTTACATTTTTCCACATTCACTTCAAATCCAGATCACATTCTCTGTACTTAAACAGGCAAACAAACACAGCTGGATTTCCAATCTGTCTTTTTTATCTCTGTGATGGAACTTGTTTGATCTTATGTGTGGCTTTCACACACTCATTTTTCTGACTACTGTGTCCGTCTTCTGACGCGTCTTAAGTTGGGCCACCAAACAGACTCAGACTTTGGACCTGCTTTGCGCTCTCTCTATCTGCACCATCAATACGCCTTTTTTTCTCTCCTAAAAGCGAAGTTAATCATTTATTTTGAGAGAAGAAAAATACATCTTATCTTGGATTTTTTACCCTGCGGGATACCACACAGCCACATCGCATTCGAAAATTCATGATTTGGGTTTGTGAGAAGAAAAGATCCAATCTTGTTTTCACTTGAACACCAACTGAAAAATGTTTAGTTATGAAGGAAATATCAACAACACTGCACGCATCATATTATCGACCAGAATATAAATAACTGACAGCTACTCCAAGGTTAACAAAAAAAATCTGCTGCGACTGAAAAAGCATTTCGCTTCGCCACATAACACACTATTGCCTCAGGGATTTCCGAAAATACACACCATCCCCCTCTGATGTGGTGCTGACCCCACAGCCTCAGTGCTGACCGGCGGCCAGAATCAGAGAGTTTCATCGCAATCCCCTCTCAGAGGCAAATAATACATGTCGGCTTAAGGTCTAGAAAACCAAGCGTAAGGTGTAAGTGATCACAAGAGCTTCTGGTAAATCCCTGCACCGAGTCGACCATCCCCTCGTTTCCTTTTTTCCTCCTCCGCGAACCCCCTGACCTCTGTGTCCATTTGCAATCGACTCAGAAGTCACACTGATTGGAGATAGTCAGTATAGCACAGAGGAGAAAATGGGTCTCTTTCCCCTCCCCATTCAGCAGAATTCAGGTCTGTAGTAGGTGTGGGAGAAGATAAGAGAACAAGTAAAGGTGATGGAGAAGACTAATGCGGAGGTCATGGCTATGGTCATCTATCTCATCCACTTATGGTCTGCTTTTCACACAAAGGGTGTCATGAGAAGATAAGGAGCCAAAGATATGCTCTAAAAGGCATCCCTTCCGCTCCGCTCCTTACTGTGGATAATGTTCATGTTTAAACATAAGGGAATGAAACTCAAATAGAGAGAGAGAGAGAGAGAGAGAGAGAGAGAGAGAGAGAGAGAGAGAGAGAGGGAGAGAGAGAGAGAGAGAGGGCAAGAGACTGTAAAAATGGCAAATGTGTTTACGCTTAATTTACCTTGACTCTGAAATTGACTCTATTCACTTGAAAAGAAGCTGTATTAGCATCAAGAGGACTGAGCAAAACGATCCAGTTATTGAATCATTCCACTGAGGAAAATCAATGCCACTTTGATTGGCTAAAAATGCATTCGGATGCTTCTTTTTCTTTTGCTTTACCTTCACTACATTTGTTTACAACAGAAAACAAATATATACCCTTAAAGTCATGCAGGACACAGTTGGTAAATTCTGGGGGGAAAAATAAAGTCAAGTGAAACACATCCAACAACATCCTGGACCCGCCAAGCAAATGAACTCGTGGCGGTCGGCTGGTCGGGCGGCGAGGCAACGGATATCCTCAGTTAATCACCCATTTTGTCAGACAGCGCAGCACCAAAATAAATTGAATTGGGAGGCAGATTAGGGAAATGAGTCCAAGCAGCCGATCGAAACCAGGTCTTTCCACTCCTTATCGGAGCCACAGGAGAATTAGCAGCGGCTCCAGAGCCCTCCGGGCATGTCGACGAGAACCGCTACGGAGCCGACGCTGCTCCTGCGTGGAACATAGAACATCACCTTTGAAGAGCAGAAAAGGCGTCTACCTGCTAGGACTACTGCTTTAACATCACGCTATAGCATGTATCATGCAAATAGATTGGGAATACTTTTCCACATTGAATGAGAGGGGTTTCTGGACCACCAGTAACAGTGCTGATGGTCTTCATATTGCTGCAACAATGTGTGTGTGTGTGTGTGTGTGTGTGTGTGTGTGTGTGTGTGTGTGTGTGTGTGCAATCGGAGCCAGGGCTCAGCTGGGCTTTACATCAGAGTGAGCGCTCCCTTGGGGGGCCCTGATGCTAATGCCCCCGCCTCCATCACTTTTAAGTCCTGTCTCTGGCTGGTGGAGTAGAGAGATGGATGAGGGAAAGGCAGCTGGCTGTCTCCAGAACAACCACAGCCGTCCCCCTCCTCCTCCTCCAAATCCCACCCCACCAACAAAACATCTCCTTTCTAAAAGAGAGGAAATGGTTCCAGGTCAAAGGTTAACATCACACACTGGTGCAGACCTCCCAGACAGCAGGAAATAAAACGTAATTGTCAAGGAAACGTCAAAACGAACAAAAAAATACAATGAAATGAAAAATACAATGAAACATATACTTATAATAAAAAAGTGCTAGTGTGTGTGTTTGAACCAAATGGAAATGCCTATCGATGCTGATTCAGCATTACAGACTCCCGACTGGAAAAGCGGGTTGACTATACAAATGGAAACCCACCATGATGGGAAAATGATTTAGAATGGGCCGAACGACTCTCCAGTGTAAACATTTTTAACAGGTATTTGTTATTGACCGTCACAGTGTATTAGCCTGAGCCCTGGGAGAGCGGCTCATGCATACTGATACATACTGTACTGAATTCACTCTGGCTGGCCCTGGCTTGCCTGTGGGATGACTTACAAAGAGCGCGAGTCTGCTTTCTTTCACCCTATATCTTTCGCTGTCCTTCACCCTTCCACCTCTCTTTCCATCTTTCTCACTCTGTCCTTTCATCTTCCTCCTTTTTTCTTCTGCCACCTGCAATGTTTCCCTCTCCCTCTCTTTCCCTCCCTACCCTTCCTCTCTCTCTCTTTCTCGCTTATACTTTTTCATTGTGTAGAACACTTCCTCTACTTCTCTCTCTTTCTATAGTGCTATCTCTCACTTATACTCTCTCTCTCTCTCTCACTCTCTCTCTCTATAGCCCTACCCCATCCCCCTCTCCTCCCTCTCTCAAAGACTCTATACAGGGCACCTTGTGGCTCCCGTGCAGGTGTAAGGGAATGACTCATTTGCATAGGGTATCAGCAGGGCTCATTAACGAGGCCTAATCAGCAGCTTCACAGTCATTTAAAAGAGCAGCTCTGTGCTTCAAATGAAGACCACGGAAGGAGAAAATAAATGAATAAAACACTTCTGACTGTTCAGGCCTGAAAAAAAAAAGTTATCTGACTAAGGCACATTTTTTTTGCATTTTTCGTAATGGGTTTGTGTTGTTTGCTAAAGCGCCTTTTCCATTTTATTTTTAGGAGCAGATATGGCAGTTATGACATGGCATGGACTGACTGTCTTTAATCATTTATGCCAGTCATGAATTACTCATGCTTTACATAATTGATAAGTTTACGTATTGAAATATTAAAAGCCCACACAATTGTTTTTGCCATCTCACAAATAAAAAGCAATAAACACTTATTGGTGACCAGCAGTTGTTTTTTATTTATTTATTTATTATTTATTTTAGTTTTTCTGCCTCATGAGCTGTTTAACATAAGAAAGATTTTCATGAGGAGATGAGCCTGTCTCCTATCCGTTCTGTATCCCATAACTGACAGAAAGAAAAATAAAACACAGGCAGAAGACCTGAGGGGAGAAATGTGTATCAAGACACGAGGTTCAAGAGGGAATACATCCTCATTTCCAAGTCCTTATGTGTGTCGGTGTGTGTGTGAAAGAGAAACGGATTATGGATGTGTATGTTTGCTGTGTGTTCACGACTGATTATGTATGTGTGTGCGCATTTCAGTGATGGAGAGAGTGTGTGTGAATGTGTGTGAGACTGAATGCAATGCATCTATGCGTATGTGACAGCTGCCAGCAAATTCAAATGAAGAAGGTCTGAGGAAATCACAGCTCTCTCCCCTTCACCTCTCTCTCTCTCTGTCTGTCTGTCTCTGAAGTGCAGGCATCCATTTCAAAATGTTTCTCTCTTACCCTGCATTGCATAATTCAATTTCTTCCAAAGATTTAGCCAACTTGCATGATATTACAGCTGACTGGGAGACTCCCTATGCATATTAACATAGTCAGAGAGGGTGATATAAAGAGACAGGCAGAAACTAATAAAAGCGAGAGAGCGAGAGAGCGAGAGAAAGAGAATGAGCGAGCGAGAGAGAGAGCGAGAGAGAGACTGAGACGAAAATGGAGAGAGAGAAATGGAGAGGAGATGGGGAGCTAAATCATTGAGTCTCGGTGTGTTCTTCCATCTTCTGCATCAAATGTCTTCTCATTTCATCACCTGAGCCAAACACCCACTCTGAAATGGTCTGTGTGATCTGACTCAATGTGTTTAAGAGATACAGAGAGAGAAAGAGAGAGAGAGAGAGAGAGAGAGAGAGAGAGAGAGAGAGAGAGAGAGAGAGAGAAAGCAAAACTCACTGTTCGATCCTCTTGGGATCCTGAAACAATACTTGCTGTCTGTGCCGACAAGTGAAGTTCAAGGGCATTTTCACCAGAGTAAATAAACCAGTACACTAGATCTGCAAGAGGAGATCAATACTGTCCAACGGAGAATCAATACTGGGACATGGACAAGTGTGATGTGGTGTATTTTTAGCTTCTCAATATTGTAGCACTCGTCAGTAGCTAAGTGCTACAGTATGACTGCTATGCTGTTTTCCAAATACACATAAAAATGCTCCAGTTTCCCAATCTTGGTGGACGCTGCAATGATGAAAGCACAATGCTTCTGATGATGTGTAGCCTATTACACAATAATAAAAAAACGTAATGCAGTCGAAAATGAACAGCTTTCCTAACCTGCCACTCTTAAAGCCGCCATTAGGAACTAGTAAATGTCTTATTTTCCACCGTCATAATCTTTGTTTCAAGCTATAATGAATTTTACAATCCAGAAATATAGCATATATATATATATATATATATACACACACACACACACACAGGCATATTTTCCTTGCATTATCCCACTGTTAAAACTGCATACAGTAGATCAGAGCAGGACCCAGCTCTGTGATCATGGGCAGATGCTTTTAGAGAGCCCATGCTGTTTCCAATGCCCACTGCACTAGTCTGCTGTAAGGCAGTCAATCTCTGAGAGGTGCCGTTGAGAGCCCTGCCTCTCCATACTGGCACAGCGGGTACTGGGAATGAGCCCAGAGTGGCGACTACTGCTGCTGCTGCTGCTGCTGGACATGTGCTGTGACACGTGGAGCTGTAGCTGTTCCCACGGGACGGCCGTGACGGTCACTCATCACACACACACACACACACACACACACACACACACACACACACACACACACACACACACACACACACACACACACACACACACACACACACACACACACACACACACACACACACACATATATATACACACACTTCACACTTCAAGAACATGACTACCACAAATGGAAGCTACAGTAGAGTGACTTCTGCTAGTCTCCCTGTCTACTTCTCCCTGTACTGTATCTACAGTATTATCCTTTTGCACTGTCTGTTCATATATTCTCTGTATCTCCCTCCATTTCTCTCTCTCTCTCTCTCTCTCTCTCTCTCTATGACTATGACTATATCTTTCTCTGTCTCTACATTTCTTTCTGTCTCCATTTCCCTGCACAAATACCTTTCTCTGTCTCACTTTTCTCTTTTCACAGCTTCTCCGTCTCTGTCATCGTCCATCTCTCTGGACTTTCTGACCCAACGCTTGTGTACCGACGAGCACATACGAGTGTCTCTTAAGGCATATAGGCACCAGCATGAGTGCACCGACACATTCTATCACTTACCCACACACACACACACACACACACACACACACACACACTGGCGCCGTCATTTTTAGACGAGAAGCATTCGATAAACGATGGATTTTATTGAGCAGCGACGACAAAAATAGAGCCGAATCGTAATCGCCGCAGTGGCGATGGCAAAGTTTCGACGCTGTTGTTCGTGGGTTATATTGGAAACAATGTCATAATACAATGTGCTGGACTGTGGAAAGCAGAGTGTGCTGCGCTCATGTACTGTAACTGCCATGTGCAGAGGCTTTTACACTCTCTGAGGATGAACAGACTGAGTGCTGCTACTGCTGACCTGTGATACAGTATGTGGAGCTGAGGCTCCTCTGTTCCCACTGGACTCGCTAAAAAAAAAAGTCCAACAGTCTAGTCTTTTATTATCAGAAACACCACTCCAGCAGTGGACAAGACAGAGCAGGCAGTCTTTCACTGTTTTTTTTCTCCCTTCTAACTTACCTCTAACTTTAACTGTCTTCCATCTTCCATTCGTTGGCACTGCTCCTGTCTGTCTGTCTGTCTGTCTGTGTGTCTTTCTCACTGTATTCCAACATTTTTCTCTCTGTCTCCCTCTCTCTCTCTCTCCTGTTACCTTTAATTCTCTCTCCCTCTCTCCATCCCTCTTTCTTTTACTTCATCTGTCTTTTACTTCATTCCTCTCTCTCTCCCTCTCCCTTCTTTCTATGTCTTCCTCTATCTTTCCTTTAATTCTCTCTCCTTCTTTCCATCCCTCTCTCTGTCTTTTACTTCATCTCTCTCTCTCTCTCTCCCTCCCTCTCTCTCTCCCTCCCTCTCTCTCTCCCTCCCTCCCTACACTCTCCTGTGTTGTGTCTGCTGGGGAGATAAGCATCCTGCTGTCATCGTCTCCTCTCATGAAGAAATCCCATTCTGCTCTATTATTCAGCACCTGCAGGAGGAGACACCACGGGGAGCCTCTTCTCCTCCGCTAGGATTCTGGAGGAGGCTCGTGAGGAGGGGAGGTGGAGGAGCAGGTGGCAGAGAGGGAGGAGAAGGAGGAGGAGGAGGAAGAGTAGGAGTAGGAGGAGGAGGTGGAGGAGGAGGAGGACAACTGCGGCAGGGAGGTAAGAGATGTTCCCTGCCCGAGAAATAAATAAATAAATAAATGCTCAGGCTTTTCCCTGAGCCCTGATTAGGTGTGCCACAGGGTGCGTGGATATTTACAGGTTTCAAACGCTCTCACTCTGAAAACATCCTTGGCTCGGTGGAGATAGTGTGACAGGGAACAAAATCCAAGAATATGCTGAGAGGGAGGTAGAGAGAGAGAGAGAGAGAGAGAGAGAGAGAAATAACAAACAACAAGAGATGAGAGAATGAGAGAAACAGACAGAGAGAGAGAAAGAGAGAGTAACAAAACTCTGTTGTAACTGACGAATAAGTCTTGTGATGCTGTGATATTCCCCACAGATCCAGAGGAATAACTTTTGTTCACATGCTTTATCAAACTCAGCCAGCGACAGCAGTGACAATGCAGGTACACGCCAATTCCCAAAGACAGCTTAGAAAACAGAGCGGAAAAAAAGGACTGTCGAGAAAGAGAGTGAGAGAGAGAGAGAGAGAGAGAGAGGGAGAGGGAGAGAGAGAGCTTGGTATCTTTTCTCCAGAGAGAGAGGGCTGGAGCGTCCGATCAAATGTGACAGGTCTCTGGCGGACGTCAGACGACATAACCTTGTTTAGGGGCTGATGATTTGCTGTATGGCTCCGAGAGAATCGAGTTAAGAAATATGAGCCCCTAAAAAGGCGAATCAAATCAATAACTTCAAACAAAGTTTTATCCAGCCCTCGAGCATCATGTGTTCAAAGACAAGCCGCAGAGGGGGTGTCACACTGAATTCTGCTCCCCATTCTCAACACATTCCACACTCTGAGTTCTCCCCTACAGCTACCAACCCACAGGTAAGCCTGCAACATATCAGACTAATGATCATTCTACTGTAAGCTATGGCGATAGTTGATAGACTCCGTTTGCCTGAAGAATGCAAACGACATAAACGACACAAATCAGCCCACATTAACTTTGTCCTTGAGCCCTCCAATCAGTCATCTGACTACCACCACAGATTCTCGTTTTTGCCGTGAGTTATGCTAATCATTTTGTGTGACAAGTTATTTGATTTGCTTTATTATGTACAAATGACATAGTTCATCCTCTGAAATGTAATCACATTTTGTACTCATTATTGCCAAGGAAAACTCAATTATTTGATGTCTTCATTGCCTCTTCATTCACATCTACCAAACAAAAAGCATCATTTCTACAACTGGCTGCACCTGTATTCCTGTGCTCTGTATGGGCATGGGTGCCTGCTTGTTCATGCTAGTCATCTCTTGTGACATTCTGTACACTGCAGCTGCATCTTTCATACTGTCTGGTCCCCCGTTCCCCACAGCACAGATCCTGACAGAAGTCAAGACAGCAAGGGAACAGACGACGGTACGCCAGAGCAGAGATGTGCCACATCGTATCGCAAACTCCACAGGAAATTACGCCGTTCTTAAGGACTACGGTAGCACATTTCTTATTTTCCACCATTATATAATCGATGTTTCAGGCTATTGTGCATTTATCCACATTTATTCCAACACAGAAAAGCATACATGCAAGCATATTTACATATTGTCCCTCCCCCATGGTTATAATTTGTCATTTTGCTAGATTAATGGTATAGCTGATGACAAGTTTATATACATATGCGCCGCAATGTGACAGCTCTCATATAAAACCGAAACAGGCATAAGAGGAGGCGACAGGCTGCAAACAGGCATAACAGGAGCTTAAACTGTGGGTGTGCTGGAAGAAGAGGTAGTAGAGAGGAGAGGTAATTGCTGATGATAGTCAGGATTAAGTTTTACTTACTTGAGCTCATATAAACGTATCAATTATGTGTAGCATGAATAATTCATGACTATCGTATATGATTTGCATTTGTGAGCCATGAAGTGTTGAATGGTCATTTATCATTACAGTAATGCGAAAATGACCATGAAATAGTGTGATGTGGTTTTGTGACTTAAGTATAGTTTTAAAATGGCTATAGTTTTGCATCACTCATCCCTACCAGAGAGGAGAGAGAGAAAGAGAAGGAGAGTGCAAGATAGGATGGAGAGGGAGAGAGGAGAGAGCAAGATAGGATAGAGAGAGAGAGAGGAGAGAGAGAAAGAGAGGGAGATAGGATGGAGAGAGAGGATAGAGAGAGGGAGAGAGAGGAGAGAGAGGGAGAGAGCAAGATAGGATGGAGTGGGAGGGAGGGAGAGAGAGAGGATGACCTGTCACAAAGCCATGACTGTGGCTGACGGAAATCACACTAATCACCCTGTGCAGGGCACAGGGCACAGGGCACAGGGCAGCAGCCGGGGACAGGACGAAGGGACAGACCTCCTCCTGGGCCCTGCCTCTGAACAGGGACAGTTGGGGAGGAGAGGACAGCAGGGACAGTAGGGGAGGGGAGGGACGTTTCCCTTTGTCCTTCTACATGAACGCACAGAGGGACAGAGGGAGGGAGAGAGAGAGAGAGAGAGAGAAAGAGAGAAAGAAAGAAAAAGTGAGTCAGAGAGCAGGGTCTGTAGGTCATTGCTGTTCATTCATTAATAAATGCATTCATTCATTCATTCATTCATTCATTCATCAATGTATCCTTTACTTCTCCCATTCAGTAGTCTAGTTTTGCTTCTGCTGTTCACTCAAACACACTCTGATTAACCTTGTATCTATCTGGACTACATCAAGTAACCTACCAAGGTCATCAGACAATGGGAGTGTGTGTGTGTGTGTGAGAGAGAGAGAGAGAGGGAGAGGGAGAGGGAGAGAGAGAGAGAGAGAGAGAGAGAGAGAGAGAGAGAGAGAGAGAGAGAGAGAGAGAGAGAGAGAGAGAGTGTGTGTGGGGGGGAAGCGCATGTGTGCCTCTGTGTGTGTGAGTGTGTGTGTGTGTGTGTGTGTGTGTGTGTGTGTGTGTGTGTGTTGTGCGCGCGCGTGTGTGTATGTATGTGTGTGTGTGTGTGCGTTTGTGTGTGTGTGTGTGTGTGTGTTTGTGTGTGTGCGCGCGTGTGCGTGTGTGTGTTTGTGTTGCGGGTGCACACATGTGTGTGAGGCACTCCTGGTAATTGAAAGTGTGACCCTGAGTTCAGCCCCATCACTGAAAAATTATTTCTCCTTCACGTGTCATTCAAACTGCTGAGCAGCAGCAGGAGTGTCTACTGAATGGATGCAGGTATTCTCCCTGGGTAGCTTCTACAGAAAGGCACAGCCTTGCCGCTATGAATACGGCACACAGAATGAACTGGCATGCACACTAATATGTTTCAACACCCACAGTCTGTATCATGCACTGGCTGGTTATTGGTTCAGCAGGGCTGAAGTGATGGAATAGCAATCAGATAAGCCACCTCATCCATCACTTGTGGTGACGATTCCTCTTGACTGACCGGCGCTATTGTAAATTAGGGACAGATTGATTGGTGCTGTATTGATTTTTGGATATATATATGGAGAGATATTTGTTATGGGCGGCGACCTTTAAGGTTGACAGATACACAGCTGGGGATATCGGGGCCCTGGATGTATAAGAATTGCTGTGCCAAGATGGTAAACAGGAGGAGATGATAACACAACAAAGTCAATGCACTTGGCAATGGCCGCTGTCACAGTATTAATACAGTAGCAGGGCTTCAGGTCCCCACATACAGTACCAGCGTCTGACATTATAAGGCCATTACTGTTTGACTGCTTCACAGGGTTCCTTGGAGGCAGTGCAAATTTACTAATCGATAAAGGCGTTTAAGGTGATTAAAAAAGATCACAGTAATTATTGAACACAATGCGAGACAGTTAAACACAGCAGAAGGCAGCTCACTGCAATGCAGCACAACAGAAGAACACAACACAACAGTGCAGTGCATTGCAACACAACACAACGCAGCGCAGCGTAACACAACACAACACAACACAACACACAACACAACACATCATGCAGTGCAACACAAAACATCAAAATGCAATGCAGCACAACTAAAACAGATCTAATCAAACAATGAATCATATGCATGGAGTATTGTAACAGCATTGTAACAGCATCTTCTGCTATATTCTACATGTTCACTCTGACACTGAATATCTTGTTTGCCCAAATTGCCCAAAACAATTTTGACAAATGCATAATCCTTCTACAGCATAACTTGTTGATTCACTAGGAGAAATACTCAACTGGGTCCACGTAGACCCTAATTACATTAACAATAGCGGCGGCTACAACACACCTGGCTCCACCAGACATAAATGAGCCGGCTTAAGAGCCTTCGGTGCATATGGTCCACTAAGCAACACATCAATGGATCAACAGGCAATGCATCACAACACAATTAAAACACATTTGACCACAACGCAAAGCAACACCTAACACCTTCGCTGAGATTTGGGGGAGACAGGTTTATGCCTTAATACAGCTCAATACAACATAACTCAACCAGACACAATTCAGCGCAATTCAATGCAACAAATCACACTAAACCACAACTCATCTTCAGGCAACGCCGCAAAAAAATGTGACATTGTTGATGCAGAAGGCTGGTTTATGGATTTTGTCATCACTCATGGCAACCAGCTTGACCTTTGAAAGGGGCTGATGAGATTCGAGAAGACAGCACCAATCCTCGCCACATCTGTGCCACCACTTCGCCAGCCATTTCCGTGACATTGACAGTCCTTTGCCGCCGGACACACCATAGTAGGACTAGCCTACCTTACTCACTTTTTGCCTTTTGGGAGTGGCTGACACTTTTCTTTCTTGTTTGCTTTCATGCTGAAATAGACTGACACTCTCTTTTTCCTACTTTCAAAATGCAAAACAAACTTGGTCGGAGCCTCTTCTTTTTTGAAAGTCAAAACTGTTATGAATTATTCAGTGTTTCTATCAAGTAGACAATGCAGAGGAGTGATGACTGACAAGAGAACTGTACAGATGGTACGGGTTGAGAATGCTCCTTTCTTTCCCGCACATCGGGACTCCCGAAGCATCGGGACTTTAATTAAAACTGCAACCGCAAGGGGGCAACATAAGACCGCCTTAATAAAATGAAGGTTCGGCTCATACCGGAAAACACGGAAAAACCCGAAGACAACGCGCTGGTGACAAGCGGAGAAAAGAGACATCACGCACGGCATGTCAGATTGCAGTTTCAGAGTTTTCGAATGTTTTACAGCGTACCTCACAGCTGGCTCTCTCACTCGACGTAGCCTATAACTCAGTCAGTCCAGCAGAGATGCCAGAGCAACGTTTTGGTCAATGGAGAGGGAGAGAAATGCTCCGCATATCCGTCTCATTTAATCCGTCTCATTTAATCCTTAAAATGAAGGTGATGACTGGCGAAATTATAATCAAACGACGTTTCAATAAACCATTGTTGAAATTAATGAAAATGGTTTTAGAAGCCTTCAATTCAACCTGAAAGACTCGATATAGGCAACCTTAGATTAATTCATTAATTCATTACGGTTACAAGACCGCATTTCCGTGAATAGGCTATTATTGTCAAGGCGAAGACGAAAGAGATGGACAAGATGGACATTTAGGCTACAACATTTATGTTAGGAATACTTAGAAATGTGTAGGCCTATAGGCTATTTTAAAACGGAGGCATGTTCATTTTAACCGGCGACGCTGGGTAGCTTACCCAGCACTTTATCACAGATTTTGTCCCCACCACTTTTGACAACTGAAAATAAAACGTATTTAACAGAAATATCTTTAATAGGCCTACATGCCTATCATGTCACTTTACTTATAACCGTAGGCTACATGATTGGAGAAGATCGCGCATTTTGTAACATTATAACAATGGATGGTCAGATATGCGATAGGGCAGTGAGGGTGATTCATTGTAACCATCGACTAGTAGGCCTAGCTCCGCAAAAGAAGTTTCTAGCAACTTAGAATATATGGATCTCGTTATGCATGTTCATGTTGATTCAGAGATAGACATAGACTACCGTGGGCTACTGTGCGTCAATATAACAGCATTTTATCATGTGGTGAATTAATGACTAACGTCAGTTTAACATGTCAGAACTTTTGATCGGCGTTTCAAGTGCATGCCGCGAATAAATGAACTCGACTGACTGAATCCTTTATATTTCTTGGCTAAGTGCAAAGAGATTGACACTCGAACTGTGGCGTAACTGGTTAAGGCATCTTAATCATACGTCAGCGACCGGGGTTCAAAACTTACTCTACGAACCTCCGGAATCCATTAAGACAAGAGGCATTATTTTCTTAAAAAGTTTTGCGATTTTTTTATGATTGCGATGTCTGCTGAAAAGAAAAGTTAATATGTGAATTCGTGGTTCAGCGCACACACACACACACACACACACACACACACACACATTTTTACATTTACATAATAGGGCTCGGGCACACGCCTTGCATTCTAGGAATATCGCCGCCATTTGGTAGCGCACTGAACGTAATATCCATTCATTCAGATGCACAAGACAAGAAGCAGAAATATAGTAGCGATTTATTATTTTCCTCTTGCGATCGTGGGTTGCACTGTTACACCCCACTACACAGCAACATACTACCAAGAAGGCAAAAACTAAGTAACAGGAACACACTAAAAGGCGGGAGTAAATCCATAGTAATCCATAGTAAACTAAGGAGTGAAGCTGCCAATGTGGCTGTGCCCGCGAAGTTTTGATGTCATGATCCCGAGCCCTAGTGTCAGGAAGTGTCTGTCGAGAGAGAGGGGGGAGGGAGGCAATCGTCCAATGCCGCATACAGGTAGGCTATAATGTCTAGTGAACTGGTTAGACAAGTGTGGGGGAGGGGGAATGATCGCACAAGACAATTGCTCTTCATGAAATGGGTAGTCTCACAGACGTTTGTCGATGTTTAAACGTAGCCTACTACATCACTTGCGAAATCGGACGTGGCACATAGAATTATTAGGCTACTGGATTTAATATAGCATAGACTTTGTTCATCCTATATTAGCCTATATTAAAATGTAATGTGCTGCGGGGAAGCATTGGGGAAGTCAGTTTAAGTTGTCCTGTAACAATTTGCCTCTTATTATAAGAGTATGCAGCCACTACGCACATAATAGTCTAGGTTACGGGCGGATGCAAGCAACCCCATGCAAAAGAAGGCCTTAAGTTAACGGACTGAAGGCCTGTTTACATGTCAAACATGCATTAAATCTAAGAATCGAAAAACACAAATATCATGTATTGTGTTGTAAACAGTTAATGACTTCGTGGCCACTATGCGCAACTGCATCGCGCAGTGAGCTGAAGGATAGGAGGACCGACACTTATTAACACAAAGCTTTGTAAAGCACTAACAACCACCCCTCAAAGTTCATTGTCCATAAGTCCAAACAATAAGTATAAAAATCCGACAATCCAAAACGATAACGAGATCTCCCAGAAACGAAAAACAAGTTTGTTGAGTAGCCTAGTCCTTCCAACAATCTCAGCTTTTGCGTTTGTTAGATAAAAGGCATTCTGTCCTGCTGTATTCCAATGAGAAAAAATCATCCACAAGGTAGGCTAAGGGTCACGGTAATGCAGCATGCAGGAATCTATATAGCCTACGCACAAAACGAATGAATGGATTATATCGGCCAAAACGAATGAATGGGTTGGGAGAGTCGTCTGGCTGTGTCAGCAGACTGCAGTCGGTCTCGAGGGGTTAAAT
The DNA here is from genome assembly GCF_963854185.1 of Sardina pilchardus. Taxonomy (NCBI): domain Eukaryota; kingdom Metazoa; phylum Chordata; class Actinopteri; order Clupeiformes; family Clupeidae; genus Sardina; species Sardina pilchardus. The sequence continues at coordinate 18,824,934 of NC_085005.1, forward strand.
AGCGCACGTACTTAAATTTTAATCTGAAGAAGACCAAATCAAATAAAAAAAGAAGGATTTCAAGTGTGCGAACCTTTTTCCATTTTTTTTTATGATTTAGCCTACTCTTGTTCTGCACCTTGACCGGGGATGTGCACAAACTTTTTTACTACACTTGAATTTTAACAACTCTTCTCTAGCCTATATCCTATAGCCATACTTTAATAATCAGATGTTATGCTCATTTTTGTAGGCTACACCTCACCGGCAAGCACGCACGCAAATGCTGCTTTTGCACATCTACAATATTGGCCAGGCTATATAGAATAGGCTTTTAGGACTGTATTTTGCCTTCGTGCAACTTTAGTTGTGCTCAATCTAAATTATTGTCAGTAAGGATAGGTCATATTACCAAATGGCGAACCTCGAAAATTATTTAGGATATAGAGCCGTGTCCATTACGCATGCAGTTATTTTTTAGGCTATTGTTTTATTTGAGTGTTTTTGTCTACCATGGCAAACATAGTTGAAACGTTCGCTCTAAACTTAAGTATTTCCAATCGGCTTTCACAAAACCGATGAGGTCCAGATCTCAGTGGCCTCATAGCTGCCTACAGCCATGCATAGTAAGCCTAATGATAGCCTAATAGTTATGACATTAATAGCCTATTAATGACCTCATGTCGGAATGGCACGTTGTTTGAAAAAAAAAAAGTTAAATAGGCCTAGGCCTACCGCCGAGTGGGGATATGTCGGAATGAACAGCGGATACCAGCTGGGTTGTAAAACATTACTGTATTCGTTGATCTTATCGATGCAGTCCTTGCGGCCACTTCTCCCCATCGTAGGAAACTTTCTGTTTAGTGTTGACAACACAAAGGCCTTCACGTTGTGTGGCAGTGCTTGCTTGCCCTTCGATCCATCCCAGTTGGTGGTTTTGCACCTGTCCCTGAGTTATAGTCTATATGAGTAAGCGCTTATGCTCTAACCGCATAATAAAAGAAGCACCTGCAGCAGTGCTTATGGCAAGGCTATTAACACCTGTCACTGAGCTATGGACAACCAGTTATGCTCGAAAATTATCATAATAACAGACACACCTAATTGTATGGCTCTATGTTTAAACACATCAAATTAGCAAGCATTTCCGCAGCAACGTTTGCTTTCTTTTTCTGTCGGTCCGCGGTTGCTTGGTCAATTGCGCAGCAAATTATCAGATCACCGGACCTAATTTCACCCCATGTCTCGCGGACCAGCAGCAGTCTCCACGTTTCGCGGCCCATAGTTTGAGAAACGCTGCATTAAAGTGTCATTAGGTTGTAGGCTATATGTTTAGTGATTTCTTTGTGTGTTTTTCATTGTAGTGTGTGTGCATTGAGTAGTTCCTTAAAATACGGAACAAAGAGCGTCCCGTAGCCTATCTGTTCAATACGGAAGAAGACTAACTATTACTTATATATTTCTTATAACGAAACGCGAAGAAAAAATACGAGGACTGACCATCTCGTTTCTCCGCGTTTTCCCCAATACCATGGCGACAAAGAGAAATAAATATGATTTGACATTTAAGCTGATTGCTGACAAATTTGCCACACAATTCGGGAGAAGCAGCGGACAGGAGCGCCACCACAAGCAAGCACTTCTAGCCCAAATTAACATGGCAACGTTGCCTATGACTAAAGTGTCTAAGTAGGCTAGTCCTACTAATATTACATTTGATTGGTAGCATGTTTGTAGCGCGCCAGTTTACCCATCCCCTACATCAAAACAGCTTAGAATCAATCAAAGAATCAGCTGTGTCGGCGTTAGGCTGTAGGCGATTTTCTATAACCATTTTCATTCATTTCAACAATGGTTCATTGAAACGTCGTTTGAATAATTTCGCCAGTCATCACCTTCATTGTAATGATTAAATGAGATTAAGGAGTCGACTATTGACGGATATGCGGTCTTCATCATTTTGAAATGCGGGATGAAACTTTCTGCCACCTGGTGGTTGTTTGGGTACATTGCCTTAGGCTCGAAAAAAATCGGCTTGACGGCCTGCGGGATCTCTTCGGGAGTCCCGCGGGAGAAGGTGCATTCTCAACCCGTACCCACTGTATTTGAAGGCTGAACAGTAACGCTTCCGATGCCTATTTTTCCCTCTCTGGCAGGCGCGCGTACACACACACACCTACACCTACACCTACACCTACACCTACGCACACACACACACACACAGACACACACACACACACACACACACACACACACACACACACACACACACACACACACACACACACACACAAACACACACACACACACACACACAGACACAAAGGCTCACATGCAGACATGCAGACACACACAGAGACATAAGCTCACTCACAGACACACACACACGCACACATATGCACACATATGCACACACACACACACACACACACACACACACACACACACACACACACACACACACACACACACACACACACACACACACACACACACACACACACACACACACACACACACACACACACACACACACGCACACACACAGACACACACACACACACAGACACACACACACACACTCTCTCTCGTGTTCAGTCGGTGAATATCAACCGCCCCAAGCATCAAGGATGACTGACATGTAGACATTTGGTTTGATGTGTCAGTGTCAAAACTGCCAACTCTGAGTGCCAGGCAAGATACCCATCTGTCCTTCACCGCTGCCAACACAGTCTAATTATTTCACCGGACGTTTCTTCAGACGTGACAAGGATCTTCTCCCCTTCCTGGTGGGCTTCAAGCGTCGAGAAAAACACCACTTCTCAGCCTCCATCTTTTTATGAAGAATAATTTAGTCTTTCCTCCAAAAATCATAGACATTCCATGTAAAAAGAAAACTTCACACAAAAAGCTCAAAACATACTCAGAACTATCACATATTTAGAACCAAAATGTACATTATCACGTACAGTATAACACCACATACTGATGAACTATAAACACACCGTTATTTTAGGGTGACAATTAGAAGGTGATCGTGCTTATATGAAATGTCACGCATTCTCACTCATTTACAACAACTCAGCACGCACACATACTTATACAGACACACACACACACACACACACACACACACACACACACACACACACAGACATCTCCTGTCCCTGTTCTCACTCATTTACAGCACTTCCTGCTCGACACACACACACACACACACACACACACATATACACGTCCCTGTCCCCACTCTCACAGCTTCATTCATTCACAACATCACTTCCCAGCCTGCCAGCCATCGCCAGACTGGGCTCTCTAACTTCTCATTCAGACCACTGAGATCAGAAGCAAAGGCGCTCGTTCATAAATTAATCCTGTGAAACCATATCCGTACCCCCCCCAAAGCACATGATTAAATTTAATAATTCATCCGGCTAACTTCACAGACGACCTAAGGCAGCTGCTTCTTTTCTGTGACAGTCTTCCTCTCCTTACGCCCCCCCCCCCCCCCTCCCCTCTTCTTCTTTTTCTTCATCACTCTGTGTGTGTCATCAGGGTCGGAGGGGGTGAGAAACGGGGGAGTTGGGGGGGGGGGGTACATGCAATTGCCGGCGAGCAAATCATTTCCGTGTGTGGCACTTCGGAGTGTGAGGCGCCTGTGCTGCCGGTGAAGGGGTGTTATCCCGGGAGGGGAAAAGGGAGGGAATGAGGGAGCGGGAAGGAGGAGTGCGTCTCGCACATCGGAGTGACAGCGCCCGTGGCTGGGGGCTACGCGCGGTCGCCCCGCGTCGCGCCCGCTGTCACTAATGATGGCACTCAGGGCCTCTCGCTGGGTGACCCCTGTCTACGGCTGGCGCACGCTCACGCGCGCACACTTTACGCCTGGCGCTCACAAAAAGTTGGACGCACGCAAACACACACACACACACACACACACACACACACACACACACACACACACACACATATACTGTACACGCACACACACAAACACACAAACACACACACACACACACACACACACACACATATACACGCACACAAACAAACACACACACACACACACACACACACACACAGACTTGGCATGTGTCTTTTCGCCAGCACTTTCCCACAAACTCACTCACACGCACACACACATACACACACACACAGACACATTCAAAGGAGAACCAGAGTGAAAAAGTTAATGTTTAGGTGAAGGTGAAGGCCAAGACAAAAGGAGAGGTTGGATGAAAGTCTTTCTGAGACAGCAGTTACTACATTATAAAATGAGAATGTGTAGCCTATCAATGCACTATAAAAGCCTGTTCTACACACTTCTCTCATCAAAGTCTTCTGTACAATGGAATTCTATGCCTAACTTCACTGAGTATGGAGCACAATCTGGATGATTGTCTTTGTTCCTCTGTCACCGAAACAGACAACATAATAAGAAGTCCTACCAGCCCTGACAGCTGACTGAGCTCACATCAGGACAGCAGTCATCACGCTGGCTGAAAAGTGCATGTATAAATATTTAATGCTCGCCTCTTGCCTCTCCTTTTGTCCCCAAAAGTGAGAAGAATCTGCTTGTCTGCATGAATTATGTAGTCATTTAAAAACCTTAAAACAACACATTTAATATCAAATTTGTCAAATCTGCCTATCTGTAGGGTGATACATTCCTCTCCCTGCAATATTTTCCCTTTGTTTGCAGAAGAAAACTGTAACCAAATGAATAATAACAAAAAACAAAAAAATCGGTTTATTTGTAACGGCAAATAATCCACATTGCAGGTAAAGTGAGATAAATTGGATGTGACAGGATGCGCGAAGTGAATGAGCACACGCTGAGCAGTCAGTTCAGCGGGTGTCAGTGAGTGAGAGGCGAGAGGTGTGAACCAGAACTGATCAGCATTAGGACCCGTAAAGAATCAGGATGTGTGGAGAATGGGCGAAAATGAGAGGTGCAGCATATAACGAATTCATTAAAGCCACCTCCACTAATAAATGGTCAGTTAGCTTACTTTAACTGGCTGTGTTTACTCAAATGACACAGAACATACATGCTACATGATGAACTCTCCAATACTTTCGTTTTCACCCAACTTGAGGTGGTAAAAGCATCCTGATATTGCATACGGCACCTAGACAACTGCCCTCTTGTCCAGTGAATTAAACCGGGCTGTCAGAGAACAATTCTGTCATGCTGGCGTTAACATTGCCTGTTAAGAACCGCAGCACTTACTTTCATGTTTGGAAGTGCCCCATGTGTGTCGCGGGACTCCCGGACTCTTGATTATAGCTCTCCCGGCAGATTTGAGTGCATCCATGCTGAAAGGTGTCCTGATGTCAGGTGCAGGGCTCCCACAGTGTAGCGGAAAAACGTTGGAGTACTACGCACTGGGCGTTACTGTGGTACGCGGCGCTACAACCTGCCTATAGAGCGGAATTCTCTCCGCCGTCCCCGGAATGGTTCAAATACAATGATGCGCCGCACACGGGGATTTAACCCTTTCGCGTCTATGAGGGCAAACCCGTGGGCGAGCTATACGGAAGGGAGGTGTGCGCATTCAACCGCCACACCCACATCCGCTGTGCGGTGATTGCAATTTGAATTGGAGGAGGGGATAAGTTCCCCATATCAAATGCCTTTGTTATGAAAATATGAATGCCTAATTATTGCAGTCCACATCCAGAGCTTTGCTAAACTGTCTATAGACTTGTGCAAGCATAGCCTATGATAGGCACTGGTTTCTGGCTGAGTTAGCCTAATTTGTGGGGAAAAGAAAAAGAAAAAGAAAAAGAAAGAAACAAGATACATAAATAGATAGATAGATAGTCTTATTGAATGATAGATGAGACAATCTGTTGATTATAAAACACTATATAATAAAGTGAGACATGAGAAAAAAAAAAAAGAAAAACTCTCAGCTTACCCAACCATTACAGACTTCCTTGCTGTATTACCATTTTTCTGCATATGCCAAAGTGGCATCTCTTTAAACAGATCCCTGAAGCCATCACAAATATGCAGGTATCCTTGATGAATTTTCAATTTCCGGAATATAGGAAGCCAATTGATTCTGCTTTCTTCTGGCGCCCTCTGTAGGTCTTTACCAATTACTGCACTAAAATCTTACATACAATCCAGTGTCTAAATCCAACATGGGTTTTGTCATAACTTGACAAAATAAGATACAAACCGTAGCACAAATGGACAGCCATTCTGTTTATAATAAAATATACTGTGATCTAGCTTATTGATAGATAGGTGCTGGAATAAAGAATAAAACATCAGGCTAACATAAAACAACAACACAGACTGTAGTGTTTCATCTTCCATGGTGGAATCTTTATTTAAGCATCAGCTTGTGTCTACCCCTCCCCCCCCTTCCCCTCCCCCTCCAGTGCCACCCTTGTAGACGAGTAAAGATGTCTCCCAGGAGCCTGCTGATCTTGGTTTATTTCATTTTATTTATCTATTTATTTATTAAAGTCTGTTTTCTCCTCTACCATGTGTGGACTTCCTATAGCAGAGAGTGGTACTGTATGGTAGCTGCAGCAGCTGGCATGCTGGAGTTTTGGTGTCTGGCCCATGAGACCTTTGGTGCCCAGTTCTGAGAAGAAGCAGGCGGGGGGGAAGGAAACACAGCCATGTTGGATCCCCTCTCCTCGCTGGTGACGTCACTATTGCTCTGCAGCACGGCCGGCCGATTGCAAGCGTGGAGATGTCAAGCTGTGCGGCAGGATCCTCCGGGTTTATTACAACTGCAGTCCTCACGTGAAACGAAACGATGAAACAAAAAACAAAAAAAATAGTTCAGGCCCCATCGTCCATCAGTTTAGTTATACATCTACAATATGTGCCGATTCATTGACTATTTGTTAATATGAAAATGCATACAGTACGTCCTGCTACAGCCCTGGCCCAGGGGTCTTGGACCCTTCTTCAGCCCTTCAGCTCCTATGGGAAACTGTTGAATTGTACGGAGAACCCTTGCAGATCAATTACAGCAACATGCCAGTGAAGAACCTTCGCTAACAGAAGTGCAAAAAAGGGGGTTAGTTGGAAGTGGTTCTAGGCGGAGCGGTCATTTTGTTTGTTGAGGAACTAGTTAAACCTTTTCTCCTTTTGAGAATGGCAACCATAGGGTAATGACATAGTAATGTTTCTCAGCCGCCATTCACTGACACCTTTCTCATCTCACATCAGCTGAGCTGATACGTGAGTCGAGAGGGAACCGAATGGAACATGGGGGGTCAGTTTAGTGGGCCAGTGCTGAATGATGTCATTACAGTCAGAGTTCGATCATTAAATCTGTTATCAATTGGTTGTTCCGGTTCTCACAGGCCTTGGCCTGCTCAAGAAGAAACTCGTAGGAACTAAGACTTTTTGGGAGGACATTAAAAAAAAAAGTTCCCAATTAAAAGAACCTTAGTAAGTTCTACTTAGACCCACCCTGGTGATGATGGGTTCTTTTCAAGACTCATTTCAAGGTCATTTTCTTTATTCAGATGTCTATCCGCAAAGAACCTCCTTAATTGGTTCTTCATGCAACCTTTTCATTTGTGTAAATAGAGGCTAATCAGAACGGATTAACAAGTAAGCAGGTTCCTCTAGTGGCACACACTGAAGACAGTTTCGTTTTGCAGCAGACAAAATGACTTTTTTTTTTTTTTTAATTATTGTTTAATGAGGGCTACGCAGAATCTGGAGAGACCCACTCAGGGGCCAGGATGTCTTCGCTGTCGCAGTGGGAAGTGGGACACAGAGGGCGGAGGCCATTGCGTAAGAAGGGCTTGCATAATTGAAGAGAGTGCACCACGAGAGACACCATATGGGAAAGCCCCATTTTACGAAACCCTGTTTCTCGGTCGCCCGTAGTGTCGCAGCGGCGCGTGCGGGCCAAGGAGAGCTTCTGCTCCGCTCCCTTCGCCAACCGTGCCAGGGTACGCCGCCTGGCGCTTGTGTGGCATTTTGGCTACACGCGTTCCTTGCCGAGGAAATCATGCTCCTAAACTATTGGAAATGTCTCAGGAGAGAAGAGTTAGTCGGATGGTGCAAGGGAATAAACTCTGTATGGCGTCAAACTCCTAGAACACAGCTGAAAAGGAATGTTAAAAACAAATAAATAATAAAAATAGAACCGCATCCGAAGAGGCAAATCTTTCATTAAATCACATTTAAAATTAAAAAAGAAGAGGACAGAAAACGTAGGGCTAAAGCACCCATCAAACTAGCTGACAAACATGCTCTCTGTCGTTTATGTATGAGTCTGTTTTTTTCCCCCCGCTTGTTTTCTCTGTAATCCTCCTTATGGCATTGACAGCTGCCTCGTTTTTTTTATCTGCTCCATATCTTCAAGTCATTTCTCTCACTCTGTCTCTTTCTCTCTATCTTTCTCTCTCTCTCTCTTGTCTCTTATTGTCACCCATTCCACTTCCAGGCACAGAAAGAGTCAAGTGGCTGGGAGAAGCAGTGGGCGTGGTTGAAAACAGGGAAGTGGTCAGCCTTGGAGGGACGACGAATAGCGGGGGGGGAGATCAGACGCTGTCCGTCTCGGATGTGGGCGGGACGTCTCGTCCCCCGGCCAGTTGGGAGGCACACAGCGGCTCTTGGGATTGGTGGAGGGACTCGACGGACAGGCTCCGGCTGGAGAGCACGCTGCTGAGGCTGGGTTGCCTAGCGCCGCGGGGCTGCGCCTCGATCTCCACCCGCACCTCGATATTGGTCCCCTCCCTGTGGTCACACGACAACAAGGCCACGAGATGAGATGAGGAACACACACACACACACACACACAGCACAAAGCCATCACACTAGCACTGTCGTCATCTTCTTCTTCTTCTAATCTACCGTACAGACATTTTGCTTAAGTGACAAAAGTGCATATGCACACCTTAACACAAAACTGCAAACCATTTCATTCTATTCATTTCTCAATCCAAGTGAGACACTGGAGCTATCTGAACCCCATAGAGCCCCTGGCACACTGGAGCTATCTGAACCCTTTAGAGCCCCTGGCACACTGGAGCTATCTGAACCCTTTAGAGCCCCTGGCACACTGGAGGTATCTGAACCCTTTAGAGCCCCTGACACACTGGAGCTATCTGAACCCTTTAGAGCCCCTGGCACACTGGAGCTATCTGAACCCTTTAGAGCCCCTGGCACACTGGAGCTATCTGAACCCTTTAGAGCCCCTGACACACTGGAGCTATCTGAACCCTTTAGAGCCCCTGTGATGACAGGCTGGGATAGTTTATGTTCCTGTCAGACACAAGGGAGTAGAACGGTAATATCTTAAAATAATAAAGTAAAGAAGAAATAGTAATGAAATCTCCCTGCCTCTCCCACTCTTCACTGTCCTGCCCAGGTAAACGTAAAAAGGCACAAAAAAAAAGAAACACTGAAGTGTAAGTAAGTAATGATGTAAGTCAGTGCCAGTGTTTTACCTCAAGGCAAACGTCTGGCTGCTACTGAAAGCACACTCTGGTTCCGGCTCCGACTGCTCTTCCTCGTCCTCCTCCTCCTCCTCGTCCTCCTCCTCCTCTCGTTCCACGGCCACGACGCAGTCGCCCGGCAAGGAGTCGTTGGGGGAGTCGGGGCACGGCGTGAGAACGGCGCTGGTGCCAGGCAAGGCTACGCCGGCGGCGACCTCCATGGCGACGCTCTCCACGGCGACGCTGACTTCCTGTAAGCTGGCGTCGCTGAGCGCCGGCTTGGGCTGACCAGTCCAGTGGTCACTGACTACATGAGAAAATAGAAGATCTTCAAGAGAAGTTGAAACCTCATCAGATTGGGCCACGCTGATAGCTAAGCAAATGTCACACAATATTGTCATGGTCTGATCCAAGATGGCGGCCGACTCTGACACGGTACTGTTCCGGGTGAGGCCCAGTTCTGCACCAGAGATAGCTGTAATCTTGGATATTTCTACTGTACCCCCGACACACACATGCACACATACTAACATACACACACACATACTGTATATACACATGTGCACAGAGATGTACACCCACACACACCCACCCACCCACCCACACAAACACACACACCCACACAACCCCTACCTCTGCACACACACCCACACACACACACACACACACACACACAGATAGACACATGCAGACACAAACATGCACACACACGCATACACATCAGTATGCAAAGCTACTCTCTACATCAAATCGATCATATCTAATGTTAAGGCAATGATTACTTTATCATTACTTTATTACTTTATTATTATTATTATTATTATTATTATTATTTATAACAGCGGACCATGATGGGGTGCCTCCTCACTAAATGGTCGGACCAGCAGCGTTGGCCATCCCATTGTATTCATTCGCACTTCTCTATGATGTTCAGCGCTCTGTCTTGACACTACTGCAATTGATACGCTGTGCATAATTAGGGGAATTAGATGGTGTATTGTGTTTGAACAAAAGGCGCCACACTTGTTTACAACTGCAACGCCCGCTGTCTCCCCTGCCGATGCATTATGTGTGTGGAAGTCTAATAGAGGAATTACAGCATGCACCAAAACAAATAAATGTTATTATAGCAAATCGAGTGCCTTGGGCCTTGGTCAGGCCAACATCTGTGCAGGTCAGATTATCTCTGTTCATGATTAACACAGAGAAGAAGACTAGCAAAGGTTTATTCGAGGTCTGTTGTGTGTGTCAGAAAATGTTGAATGGCTGACAGCCAGGCTATATACGGGGTGTGCAATTCAAGTGTTCCATTCACGCATCTTAAAATAGTTTTAGAAGACTGGTCTGGGATTTTTTTTTTCAATTGTACTCGCTGCTATGAGTTCTGGTGTAGCCAGTCCTGATTGATTATAGTGGAAGCTAACGGTTGTAGCGTACGCGCCAGAACGGAACGATTCAGTCATGTACTTGGTGTAGCTTGCCTGTGAGGCGGAAAATTCTATGTAAAAAAAAGGGAATGTTTTATGTATGCATACTTGATGTCTTTGCTCAATGCTCTGCTGAAGTTGTTCTGCTAAGGCAATCTTCTCAAACTATTTCTTCATCTCATTTCTGGTACACGAGACCTCTGGCTGTCAGTTTTGTGGCCGCAGTTATTTCAAGTTTCTGTAGCCAAACTACTTTCTGCTCAACTGCTGATGTTTTTGCCAGTGAATTCCATCCAACCTCAGCTGCACTGAGAACAATGTGCCTATATACTCTTTGCCAAAATCAAATTTCCTTGTTCCACACTCTAAATTACGAGAATAATCGGATAATTGCATGGTATTACATTATGACCTCTTTTGGAGTCAAGCAACACCATCCTC
>NC_085005.1:18841206-19003706 GCF_963854185.1 Sardina pilchardus
TTGGGAGTGATCCGGACCACCGTCTCAATCCAGGAGGCGGTTGTGTTTTTTCGCTTGGCAGAGGTTTTGCGCTCTCTGAGTGTTTTTCTAGCTTATTTATGTGTCCATTTAACTGGAATGTTCCAACTATTTCATCACTGATTTATTCATTTAGTTACTTATACTGTATGTTGCACCCACTTTACATTTTGAGACCACAAGTCCTTTCAGTGATTCATTGAGAAGTATACTCTGTTTTGCTTGTGTTATAGTCAGGGTTATGTTTGGGCTTAGTCTTGTAACTTGTAATAATATGTTTTAACAAGAGAAGTACATAGAAGTAGTCATTACTTGCCCAAGTGCACTGTAATAAGGCCACTTGGCATGAAGTGGGACTGTTTTTGCTTTATGTGGGCCATCGTATGCTTGAACTCATTTCCTCCACACTCTCAGAGCTTGTTGCCTTCCTCAGGCAAGGAAAAGCAATGGAAAGCAGAGCGGAGGACAAAAAGCTAGCGTTAGCATTGCCCCGTGGCAGCTGTCATTTATGTTTGGCTTGTACACTGCTTGGTTATATAACCGCATACACAAGGCAAACAACAGAGGAAGGGGGAGGTGGAGGGGGGGTTGGGTACGGATGGGTGGGTGGGTGGACGATGGCTCTTACCCACAGTGATAGCCGCTATGACTGGAGACACAAATACAGACATCATAACTCCACTGGCCACAGTCAAGTAGTGTTTGCTTCCTGAGATATTGTTTTTCTTACAGCGACCATGGACCTAGGACACAGGAACACACGATAAGCAGAAGTAATCATACGTATGAATAATATGGCATCCTTTATGTACAACTAACTAAGACAACAATGTTTCTGTGCAGACTGATCTGACACATCAAAGCAGACTACAACAGCCGGGAGCGTACCTATTTTTATGTTCCCCGGGTCCTATGTTCCCCGCTTTGTATGGGACCAGTGAACATAGGACCCTTTTTTTCTTTAAGAAGGGTCCTGTTCCCCGCTTTTCACAAAAAGGGCCCTATGTTCCCCAGTATGTATTGCGACCGGGGAACATAGGAACCTTTTGGGGAAAACCGGGGAACATACTGTAGGACCCGGGGAACATACATTGGATGACCTACAGTACAACAGCCTACTACATGCTACTGGTATGTCTATCAGTCTTCCCTATCCACAGCTAACATGCCTGCACATTCAAGAGAGTCTGTATGGGTGTGTCTAATTGGTTTAATTTGTGTGTTTGTATATACAGTATATGTATTAACTAATGTATGTTGGTGATAAAATATAAGAGTGCATATGTAATGCAGTCATTAAAATAGTATTTTCTAATATTTTTTATTTTTAAAACAATAATATGAAACAGTTTTTGGCTCAACTAAAGCCAAAACTATGAGTCATGTCATAAACAAACTAGTAGCTCAACATTGCTGTCCACATTGCCAAAGAGACACCAGTTAGCATGTTAGCAAGTGCCAATACGGTGTTTGCAAAGTTTAGCATACCTTTTAGGTAGTAAGGTCATTTGATTTAGACCAAAACTCCCATAGTGCAGCTTTAAGCTGCGGACTCAAATGTGAAGATAAAAAGGCTTGTGTTAGTATGTCAGCAAGTGGTAATAAGGTGTTTGTAAGGTTCTGAATGCCTTTGAGAAGGCTTGTGATCGCTCATTAGATAGTTCATAAGGTCTAGACCAAAACTCCCATAGTGCAGCTTTAAGCTGCCGACTCAAATCTAATAGAAAATACACTAGTATTCATCATTATTCGATATTTACTGTAGTGTTGCTGAGCTGCTCTGAGGAGATTGGTCCTTGTAAGAACTGACGCATGTCAGTGGAGGTTTATATAAAAGCAAATCATCCAAATGAAAAAGCAAGTAAGATAACAGATAAAAGGTGTGTGTGTGTGTGTGTGTGTGTGTGTGTGTATGTGTGTGTGTGTGTGTGTGTATGTGTGTGTGTGTGTGTGTGTGTGTGTGTGTGTGTGTGTGTGTGTGTGTGTGTGTGTGTGTGCCGGAAGTGCCCACCCTTCGGCCCATGAAGATGGGGATGCCCACGATGATGACGGGGATGGCGATGCCGGCAATGAGCGAGATGACCACCGGCGCGCCCAGCAGCATGCCCACCTGCCACAGAACTTTCCGGGTCTGTGACCACGGCTTCTTCCCCCAGAACGTGCAGCCCGAGGGACTGGGGGAGCCAAAAGGAGGAGGAGGAAGAGGAGGAAGAAGAGTAGGGAACGGAAGAGAAAGGGAATGAAAAAAAAGAAAAAGAGAAAAAGATAAGTATGACAAATCACTCAACAAACAACGATCATGATCTCTGTGATGTTGTCATTGTAGCGCTCCCTTTAAAAAGAGATTCACGGTAGATTTCAAAAGGACTGGTAAAATACATAAAATGTAAAAAATATAAAATGATAATAAAATGTACATAATTATGTCAAACTCCTCTAACAAACAGATGCCATCATCTGTGTAATGCAGAATGAGCCTTGCTGAAAAGGCACAAGGCATTAACCATACTTACTAAAATGTACTATTTTTACTATATTATCACCACAATTATAAAAAATATACAATCATAACAAAACACCACATACAGTATGTACCTGTGAGTGTAGTGTCATAACAAACGTCTAATGATTGAATAATGTACTATCAATTTGAAAAGTTATCCTGCAGCTTTGGTGCACTTTATCATGGCAAAGTGCTCTTAAACATTTAGGTTGAATGCCTTCTCCACTTGCTAAGATCACTGTCAATGACATCGCATACAGTTTCTGTGTGTGTAACCTTGGTGTCTCAGGTCATTGACCCTGTAGTGCAGCCTCACACACAGCCTGACCTCTCTGTCACTCACACCAACACACACACACACACACACACACACACACACACACACACACACACACACACTGCAGGCATCACCCTCCCCTGGAGCATAGATTTCATGCTCCGCGTGAACACGTCGACGATAAAAAAAAGTTTGGCTCTGCGAGCGATCGCTGCCGCATCGATTGCTACAGTACCTCCCTGCATGATCTCATCCTTAGTTAGCCCCCGGGTCCAACCCCTTTATGAATTATGACCCACTGCAGTTGCCGTCATTTTGACTCTGAAGTCTGAACCCTCTGGCACAGTCAAACTCCAGGGGGGTTTGGATGGGGGTGGGGGGTGGGGGTGGAGGGGGTTGGGGGTTACTGTTCTGAGCACTGCGACAGAGATGACGTTAGGATAACAGGGTGACTGCACTTAGAGAGAGGAGGAGGAGGGGGGAAAAAAACGGAGGAGAGACAAACTGACTGTCCAGAGAGGGGGGTCGGACATCGACATCGACTTCGACAAGGACAGGACAGCGGCGACAGTCTGGGACAGTCTGAGTCACAACACCATGAAGAATATTTAACAAGCCAGAACCATAATCCGAGATTTACGGGCCGGACTACGACAAGCACGCAACCGAAGCATTCCACTCATGGAGCGTATGCTGTAACTGTTAGCTTATAGCAGTGCACAAATTGGCCAAAAAAATTAGAACAATCCTTAAACATTATTTTTACAGTCTCCGTGGAAAACTTCAGCGTATCCCGGCTGTTAGTCACAAAATCATCAAGTTGAGTATAAAACGAGAAAGAACTATAATCTGTGACTTAGACAGATGGTGCTCCGTCACAAATATGTATTTATGTTAATACCAATAATCACGAATACGCAGGTGCTCAAACGCTAGCAGATGTTTCAGATCTAGACACATGTTCAAGGTCAGACAGTCTTTCAAGACAGCAGCTACCTATCAGCTCTCGAGCAAACTAGTATGAATTGTCTTGACAAAAGCATTCTCTCTGTCTCTATCTCTCTCTCTTTACGCACGCACGCACGCACGCACGCACGCACGCACGCACACACACACGCACACACACACACACACACACACACACACACACACACACACAGCATTTTTCCATTGTGAGAAAAAAAAAGCCAACCGGAGGGTGGAGACATGTTCCTTAAACTCAGCTATTCCGCTCTTGGCAAATGAAAGGGGCTCGGATTGCATGCGCATGGAAATATGAAGAGAGGTTTGGCTGATCAATCGATCGGAGTCTGCTCTGGCCGCCATCCAGGACTGGAAAAATCGAAGATGACCTCAAATTTAAACACAGTAATAGTTCATCAGCGCAGAACAAAACTTCTGCTATGGTACTCATACTGTAGACGATAGAATAATATCTGCACAACATCAACACTACGTGTTGCCTGATCACGTGTCCCCTGTGTATGAAAACATACATCTGTGCTGAACCCACACACAGAGATCATGACTGAGTCACTACCAGTACTCTGCTTAATCCTAGGCTTGCCCATGTACTCTTATGATGATGGATCCTCCTTTCAAAATAAGCCGATTTATATGAATTTGATATACTGTATGTACACTTTGTCAAATGTACCAGATATCACCCCCCTCACACACACACATACACACACCACTGCAGAGCACCCACTGGCACCTTTACATTCTATGGATGACGGATGTGTCTTTCTGATGGAAATACCACCATGGTTCTGACTATCAAGTGACAGCAGCGGACAAAATGACATGCACTGATCCCGAGCTAAGACGATGGTATAAATATTAAAGACACTGTTTCTCTTCACTGCGTCAGAATTATTCCACAAGGAAACTTGTCTGAGAAGTCGTTTCGCCTGTGGAAAAACAGCACTAGTTGCAAACATGGCACAAGGCCAGAAACAGAGCGCTCTGGTGTGTGACATGATGACTATATAAATATCAAAGGTCTGTATCACACATAACGCTCTGTCCGTATCCATTCTTACCGTTGAGCATGAATGAGGCTTAAAGGCGCAGTTAAGGATTTTACGCAATGTCAAGGCCATAACAGTCTTTGTCACATTTAAAGTAGCAATCATCTCCTCACGACCCCTTGCTGCCCATTCCGTGATTATTACACTTCCCCAGCCTCTGTAGGCAGCCCAGGCTCTGAATACTAGAAACAAAGAGGGGGCAGCCTGTCCAAACAAAAACAAAACTCTGGGAAAACTCTTTCTCTGGGAATACTCAAGGTAGGGTTGAGCTACCTCTTTGGTGTGTTTTTGTTTGGTCCTTGGTCCTAAAATGTAGGACAAAATCATCTGCTAATGAATGAAAACATAAACACTGGTCTGGAGGGACACAGCTGACAGCTGATTCAGGGTCCCTGCCCCGTCGCCTCAACATCCTCAAGACACCCAAACCCCCGCTGTGTCGTAGACATAACATAAACACAAACATAAACACAAACACAAACACAAACGCGACTTGACGCCAGACACCCAAGCCCCCGCTGTGTCGTAGACATAACATAAACACAAACATAAACACAAACACAAACACAAACGCGACTTCCTGTGAAATCTCTTACTGCATCTTTAAGACACGTGTACACTTCATCAATGTGAGACTTAACTACTGTAAGCGAGTCGTCTTGGAGGTGCAGCAGAAGTGTGTACCTGACACAGTCTTCCTGTCGCCGTATTTGAAAAAAAATGCCCAGATCTGTTTCTTGGGCGCCACGGATGTCTATCAAATACGTCTGTCCATAGCTCATCATCGGCTAGCTTTCCCCCCTGTTCTGTGATTGGTCCCCTATCTGAGGCAAAAATTTAGGGCGGTAGTTTCCAGGCTGCCTTAGCAGTGTGAATCAAATTGCGCGCAAGGCAGCATGGGAACACCCAGGCTAATCTTCCTGTACTGTAGGTACAGCGCGCGTGTGTGTGTGTTAAGAGGCTGGGCGCACCTGAGGTAGTGCACATCGGTGATCTCCTGCATGCAGAGCCAGCAGAACTGGCAGGCGCACACGGTGCAGTTCATGCGGTTACAGCTGCCGTCGTTGGTCTTCATGATGTAGGCGCCGCACCGGGGGCAGGCCTTAATCTCCTCTGCGTCTGGAGGGAAAAAAGAGAACCAACACGCTTAGAACCACCAGAGTTCTTCATCCACGGATTGATCACCCACTAATTAGGGAACGTGAGCTGGGTTAAGACCGTCGTGAGACAGGTTACAGTAATTTCCTGTGTTATTAGCCGCATTGTGTATGAGCCGCAGGACAGTGTTTTATGCAAGTTAAAAGAAACAAAACCATATAAACACCATATTAACTGCCCCCATGTAGTAACCTCATAGCCGAAGAAATTTAGCCAAATCAATGTATAAGCCGTGGCTAATAGTTGGGAAATTACGGTAGTTTTACCCTAATGATGATGCGTTGTTGCAACGGAAATCCTGCTCAGTGCGAGAGGATCCGCAGGTTCAATCATGTGCTACAAAATCAGGCTCCACACATAACTGCATTACACGACATCCTCTAACTCAACCACCACTCATTCTGTTTCATAGAGACTCCAGACTGCTAAACAAAATGATAATGGGCGCTGTTAAGCACACACACACAAACACAGACACACACAGGAGGGTGGCGTACCGCCGCCTTGCTCCTCGTTGAAGACGTAGAGCGTGGAGGCCTCGGCGCCCGTGGTGTAGCGCGCCCGTTGGCGCCGGGCCTGGTCACAGGTCTGGTCAGGGTGCCACAGCTGGCGGCAGTGGTAGCAGAACTCCGTATCGCACCCCTCACGTCCGCAACTCAGCTTTGGACACTCGGCACAACCGTAAGCAATCACTGCGTAGCTGTACAGACACACAATACAAGCATACATATTAGATATAAATACATACACATACAATATACATATCATACACATATACACATACTGTACACATAAACTCCTACTCCAACAGACACATAACCACACAACAGATAAACTTTTAGCCATATTCAATCAACCATATCAACCTATCAGTGCAAATTTCAATCCTAAAATTTGAAATGCACTTGGACAATACAACCAAACTGCATAGTAACAAACTGCACTCCAACTGAACAACACATTCTGTTCTAGTGACTGTGATCTTGCACATGATATTTGTCCCACAGCAACAAAATGGCGCATTGATCTCTTTGAGGCATTGCAGTCTACAACAAAAACCTCCCAAGCACAAGGCTTTCCCCAATGATAACGAACCCTCGTCTCCTCCCACGTGACGCCAGACACCCAAGCCCCCGCTGTGTCGTAGGAGAACAGAGAAGCCTCTCCAACTCTCTCCACCCCCACCCACCCCCACCCCTACCCCCACCCCCACCCCATCTCCCCATTCCCATCTGAGGCCCCTCTCCGGTTACAGGGCTGGCAACCCAAAGCAGCACTCTAGGCAGAGAATATGCATAATGCAACACAGTGGCGCGCGGCTAGCTCTAGCACACACACTCAAAGCGCGGCCCTGGTGTGAGAGAAAGTGGCCTCCTGCGTATCGCACGTAGCGGAAAAACGTATCGGTTCAAGCGGCAAAGCGGTACACTTTTGCCTCACGTAGCCCTCTCTCCAGCCCCTATTTACACACGACCACTAAGTACAGCGTAACACGCTAATCACCAGGTTAGTAGTGGCCTGTTGGGTAAGTTACAGCATGTTAGTGTTTATATACTGTAAACCTTAGCTGAATGATGGTACTCCTTCAAACCCCAAGCGTCTGTTTCTGCAATCACATTATTACACATAAGTACCAGTATGCTGTCATTGTTTACAGCTCATTATAACGCCCTTAACAATGTGTTTTCATCATCAGAGGGACTTCTGAGCCATATAAAAAATGTGGCTCTTGCCTCTCGTATTAAACTACAGCTCTCCAGTGAGACGCTAAGATTATACAACATGATGACGGTCTTGGGGCCTTGTTTTAAATGAGTGCTATGTGTTGGTGTGGAGTTGGATTTCAGCTGACTGTATGGTTTTGGTGTTTTCACTGCACACTTAAGAGGAGGCTGCTCTCATTTTCGGTCCCTCCGGAGCGCATCGCGCTGAAAGAACACCACAGGGACCACACACATGAAAGTAATCTCAACAGGACGCCCGCACATGTGCTGCTTGGCTGCCGATGCTGTTTCGGGATGCTGTTTGCGACTGTTGCCCTGTAATGATGCTTATTAGTGGAATGATTACACATGAAGGATTTCTTATTTTTCACACCATGCACACAAGTGATGCATTCTCGTACTTAATCTCACCGGTACCTACTCGTCTCAGGACTATTTCACACCAAGAAGAACTCCTTAATGCAATGTCATCTACCTCTATGTTGCTTGATTAAGTCTTACTTTTGTATCACCAACAATGTTGTAACATTGTTGTATGACAACAACAGTGATAATAACAATACATAATAATAATTAGAGCTATAAATCTTTAAATAGAAATGATAACAGGAATACAAAAACAAGAAGAAGACGAAAAATAAGAAGACAAGTGACCACAGAGGAGATAAGATGCTTTGGATGAAAGCACTGGGCGAATAAAGAAACGTATAAAGGCCAGTTCAAACCGAAGATTCGCGACGGTCTGAGACGGTTGCGGAGAGCAGTTGCGGCGGTGTGAATTAAACGTTGCAAGCAGTTGCAAGCAGTTGCAAGCAGTTGCAAGCCGTCGCTAAACATTCAACATGTCAAATCTTAGTTGCGGAGTTTTAGAACGTCGCTGGTTTTTAGAATGTTGCAGCTCGTCTCGTCGCGGATCTTGTGTTTGAACTGGCCTTAACACAAGTCAGCTGGCACATCCGCTTTCATCACATCGCACTTCCTCGATGGCGGTCAGCTGACCTGCAGTCCGGCGCAGGGCACCAGCGCGTGTCCGGGTCCGCTGCCAAGAAGCGGCGCAGCTGGTACTCCTCGAAGCGCTCCAGCAACGAGCTGTCGTCCAGGATGGCGCGCACGTCGGGCAGTGCCAGGGCCTCGGGGCACTGCGGGCACGCGATGCCCACGCGGCTCTCGGAGATCTCGATGCGCAGGTACTGGCGTAGGCAGTCGGCACAGGCGCGGTGCGGGCACGACGAGAGGCGGGGGAAGTGATCGCGCGGTTGGCTCAGCAGGCACAGAGGACACTCCTTCAGGTGGGGGGGGGGGGGGGGGGGCACAGAACAATGTGTTCAGTTACTAAGCAACTCTTGACAGAAACCCACACTGATCTCATCTCATGCTGAGAGCGTGATTTAATATTTCATTATTTCATTATTATCTATGACTGGTACAATTTCAACTAACTACAAAGGGAATGCCATTTTATGGAAATCTGCTGAAATAGTGTACACTTTCCCACTAATATTTCTGCCGTGATTCAATTTAAATTTGAAATAAGGACAACATTTATTAACATCTAGTGCATGCTGGCTTGGCAAATGTAATATATTTGTAATACAACATTACATTACTGTAACTCAATAAAATATCATGGTAACATTGAGCGGGTGGGTGGGTGGGTGTGTGGGTGTCTGCTGCAGCTCACAGGCCTACCTCCAGGTGCTCCATCTGCAGCTGGTCCTGGCTGGACAGCGAGAGGGTCAGCATGCCCGTGGAGCCTGAGCCGCTGCCGCAGTCGGCCGAAGCCCCGGACGCGGACGCCGCTGCCCCTGTCATGGGCGCCGGGACGGTGAGGCCCTTGCCGTGGTCTCCCGGACAGCACGTCTCCATGGCGGCAGAGGCCACCGCCCCACCCCTGCCTCCACCTCCTCCTCCTTCTCCTCCTCCTCCTTCTCCTCCCCCTCCCTCTCCACAACCATCCACACCACTGCCAGCCATCTCCCCCTGGCTCTCTGCTGCAGCGTTCTGGTCCTGAGAGAGAGAGAGAGAGAGAGAGAGAGAGAGAGAGAGAGAGAGAGAAAGTGAGATATGTCAAGATGGATTATTATAGATTAAATAGATGCTTACCTTTATGGCAGACATCAATAAATAACATAAGGATTACAATAAGAACAATAAAAACAAGTTTCCATAATCACAACAACCACAGATCCAACAGCAAGAATAAAAACACATCCAACCATTCAAGCATCATTCATCATCTCAATATAAAACCACATATATTATCACAGCTACACGGACTGCCTATTCCCAAAACAGGTCCATTTTAAGGCTTACCCCAGCATGACAGAGTGCAGGGAAATTCGCCTTAGTCGTGTCGAGCTTTCCCCTCGATTCAGTTCAACTTTCCACTACGCTCAAACAATGCCACAATCACCACTGCGTGTTCCCGTGGAGGTTTCGACTTAACAACATGGCTCCCTATAACTCGGTCAGATTCCACACTAATTCTACGACTCCTCGGTGGCAACCGACAATTTCCAGAACTATCTTTCTCACTCCCTCAACCGCTGCTGTGTACCCAGAGGCCGTGTTGGGCCGGCATAATTGCTGCTTTGCCAATGACAGGGGCTTGCCAACGGGCTGTATACTAGGCAACATTCAAACTCGCTGTTTTCCACCTCAAAGCCCAAAGACTCAATTACAGCAGGGAAATGATGACCCCGGCCATCCCTTCATTTCCTTGTAGACCATCTATCCCAGCCAGTAACACAGATATCAAGAGCCCACCTTTTCCACTGGGATACGTGTGTGTGTGTGTGTGTGTGTGTGTGTGTGTGTGTGTGTGTGTGTGTGTGTGTGTGTGTGTGTGTGTGTGTGTGTGTGTGTGTATGCATGTGTCTCTGTGTGTGAGTATGTTTGTGTGTATGTGTACACATATGTGTGTTGCTGTCCATAGTTGTGTGTGTGTGTGTGCGTGTGCATGTGCACCTAAGAGTGTGCGTGTGTGTGTGTGTGTGCGTGTGTATGCATACATGTTACTGTCTCTATGTGTGTGTGTGTGCTTGCATGTTTAATTCTCTATGCTCAAGTGTTTATGAGCAGGGGGGGGCTGCACCAAACCACTCTGTTTCTTGGCAACGGAAAGGAGTAGATCCTTAAAATAAACAAACTAATTAAATACAGACTCACTAAGGCTGAGGGGTGACGGCGGCGAGAGAAGACGTCCAATCTGTTCATGTCCCACTCAACGGCCAACTGTTGCTATATTACCCACACGGACTCCTGCTCTTTTGCTGCCAACTCAGCGGCCAAATGTTAGTGTTGTTATTCAGCCCTGTTAAAAGCTGTCCTTCTGTTTATCGACACTGTAGCATACGCATCGCATTTACTCACGTTTTTAAATCCTTATTGCCATTTCAACGTTAGTACATCAGTCCTCATTATTTACTTTTATAAACTGTATGACTAATGTGACTTTCCGTGACATAACCGCCTCCTGGGTCCAGACGGTGATACGGATCACTCTCAAAACTCACTTCCCTGAAAATTTCATCGAAATCAATCAACCCATAACTTTTTGAGCTATCTTGCAAACAGACATACAGACAGACAGACAAACAAACAAACAAACCCTGATGAAAACATAACCTCCTTGGTGGAGATAAACATGAAGGACCTACAGTAAGAGAAATGTGAGCAGAGGCGAGTGCTGCTCAGGTGACAGGCTCACCTGCTCCGCTGGTTCCTGCTCATTGGGCGTTAGCGTGATAGCCACTTCCTGGCTCACCGCTCCTGAGGGCTTCTCGATCCTGGGGTCGGACTTGGGCTTGCGGCTGAAGAAGCTGAGGAAGCTGAGGGGCTGCGACTGCTGCTTGGGTCTCTTCATGGTCGCGCGCCGCCAATCAGTCCAGCCGGCCAAACAGTCATGCAGTCAGCAGGTCAGGACAAGGCCTGTGGTGGTGGAGCGTGTGTGTGCGCGCGCGTGTCTGTGTGTGTGTGTTGTGTGTGTGTTCGTGTGTGTGTGTGTGTGTGTGAGTGTGTGTGAGTGTGTGAGTGTGTGTGTGTGTGTATGTGTGTGTGTGTGTGTGTGTGTGCGTGTGTGCGTGTGTGCGTGTGTGCGTGTGTGCGTTTGAATTCAATGTATTTGGGCTCACGGCTTGCAGAGTGGGTAAGGACAGAAAGGCCTTTTGGTGGAGAAAGACGGGTGTCTGGGAGACGAGCGTTTCCAGTGAGAGGGCATGTTGAACAAGGATGCAAGCCAACAAAGAAATAAACAAAAAGCAAAAAAAAAATAAAAGATCCTCTCTCTCTCTCTCTCTCTCTGTGTCGATTTTATCGCTGTCCGCTTCTCAGATGTCCAAGGACGACGGAGCGCTGATCGTCATGACGAGCTCACTTCCTGTCCCCAGAGCCCCGTCACCCTGGTGATAAATCACAGGTTGTAAAAAATGAGAGAAAGAGAGAGAGAGAGAGAGAGAGTGAATTTATGACAGTGAGAGCGAGACACACGAGACACTAATAACGGTTAAGTCAGCAATTTTCATTTATCTCAATAAAACATTCCTCCATTCAAGACAGATTTACTACCAGGCGATTTGAGTTTATTTGTCGCATGTGGTTCTCTTTTTACCAGCCCAAACTGAGAAGTCGACGTTTTCACTCATACAGTATATAGGAAACTTACACTACAGTAGTCAGAACGGCACCTATTCATTACTGAAAAACATCTCAGAAATAACAGACGAATAGAAGAAAAACAGAGAAACCTCCAAAAGTCTCTCACGCCCACCTCTGAGAAATCATTCAATATGTGATTAAATGTCATATAGCAGCCTCAATACAAGAAGCTGCTTGAAGCCGAGTTGCTTCAGCAAACCTGGATCTCAGCAACTCCACTCCATCCATAATAAGCACTTCAGCATAAAAGCATTCAGCATAAAAGTGGCAAGAAAAAGTATGTGTGAGCACTTTAGAAATTACCTGAAATTACCTGCATTAATTGGTCGTAAAATGTCAAACACAATATGCTGAAGCTAATGACAAAATATTATCTTTCGTGTCTTTATTGAAAAGACCCATAGTACATTCATAGCGCTGGTGGGAAAAAAAGTTAGTGAACCCTTGGAATTAATTACTTTTTGAATGCCCTTGGCAGGGATAAGCTTAAACAAGTGCTCCTAGTAACTGAGTCAGGTCTGCACAAGAAAGTGTTTTAGTCAATTCTTCCCTCAGTTCAGCCATAATCTTAGGATGTCTGGCGTCAAGTGTGAATGGCTTTGTTGAGTTAATCTCTATTGGGTTTATTAAGGCTCTGGGCCATTACTTTTAAGAAGTAAATCTGTGTAGATTTCCTTCTACATTTAGGGAACTTGTCCTGCTGCTTCATCCAACGCTTACTGAGCTTTGGCTGCTAAAGAGCCTTTCCCATTCTCCTGTTGGAATATTGATCAACTTTGGAATTCATTTTTCCCTGTGGCGATGGGCGATGGCACATTGTCCTGTCTCTAAGACAGCCCAGCAGCCCTAAAACATGTACTTCCCCACTGTAACTCAACTTCAGCATTGAGATGTTTTTATGGTGCCTCCTCTTTGATGCCATACAGTGCTGTGTGTGTTCTTTCCAAACAATGCAATCTGTTTCATCAGCGCACACATCATTTCCCCAGTAGCGTGAGGGTCAAGGTGCTCTTTGGCAAATTCCCAGCACACAGCAATGTTTTTTAAGAGAGCAATGCTTCTACTGTGGTGTCCTGCTATCCCAGTTTTACCTCTAGTGAACTCATGAGCAGGGACATGAACCAGTTTCAATATAGTTTCACAATAGCACTAAATCATCTTCCGGTACAACAATTTGTTGATCACAGTAGGCTGATGAATTAGCCTGGAAGCCAGCCCGAATTTAACCCTTCCCTGCCTGGACTTGTTAAGCCTCTATGCCTGCATGAAAATTGGGCGCACCAATCAAAACGTCTGGGCAGGCTTTATACAATGATGGACAGATCAACGAGCAACAGTGCCTAGTCATTCACGTCATCACTGCATATTTGTAATCTTCCGCCTAGCTTTTTGTTGAAGCCATTATACTTGGGTTGTACATTTTCCTAACAACATTGTGAAGGTTTGTACAAAGACCTGCATTCAGCACAGACTAGAACAATGCAATATTTTGCCTGTAATCAGCAAAAACAGATTGTGTTTTGTCGTTATTGTGATTCAGAGGAAGATCAGACATTATTTTAAACAACATTTATATCTTAATGCAGGTAATGCCAAAGGGTTCACTCAGTTTTCCTTGGCACTGTAGTTGACCCATGACAAAGCGTGTGTGTGTGTGTGTGTGTGTGTGTGTGTGTGTGTGAGAGAGAGAGAGAGAGAGAGAGAGAGTGTGTAGCCTCATGATCAATGCTGCCATCTCTCTATCCCATATCGCTCGCCCCCAGGAGTCTACCTTATCTCCCTCTGTACTTACGCATGCGGCACGGATCACACAGAGAGGGATTTCTTCCATTGTGAACTCCGAGCTTCCCGAAGCGAATCAAGCACGATGCCTACACTAATGCCGGGCTTATTTATAGCGCACATCGCCCACACACACACACATACACATACACACACATACACACACAAGTGTGACACATATGCTGACAGATACACGCACCAAAGTGTACACACACAATGACAAACAAATATACACACGTACGTACACGGATATACACACACATAAACAACATCTCTCTCTCTCTCTCTCTCTCTCTCTATCTCTTTCTTTTACATGCACCCTCTTTCTCAAACAACACAACACACACACACAACAGAGAGAGAGAGACAGAGGGAGACAGATTAAACCCAGTAACCAGAAGTGTGATAAGAATGTTAACATAATTGTCCTGAAATTAGTAGATTCTGAACAAATGAAATCAAATCAACTGGCACAGTTGTAATGCAAACTCCCAATTCCACTCCCATGCCAATCACATTTAAAGTTCATTAATTCAAATCAGTTCCTGAAGTGCTGTTATGTCTATATCTGGGGCACTTCAAAATAACACGAATCTCCATAAAGGTCAAGTTTCATTCAGAGAAGCTAACACTACTACTTTTCTGAGGGAGGCTGCGTGTATGAGTGTGTGAGTGGGGACATTCTGTAGCAGATGACTAGAGCGGGCACGGTCTAATACTGTAAGTAGAAAGAAAAACACCAATCACAGCCTACGGCCCCAACAACAACGTAGACACAACACTGACGGACCTACGGATAACGAGCAGCACCACGAAAAAGAAACGAAAGTCCAAAAGTCTTAACTGAGGAATATGAATTACAGAACAATGCTGCTTTGTCTCCTTCAAGTAACGAGAGATCTGTATTTCAAACAAATCTCCCAGCAAATGATTCACTACTAGCCCCTGGACATCAAAACGTCTGCCAATCAAACATACTTAACATTCCATGCCTTGCTCTACCGAGAGATACAAAGCATGGTTCTGCTAGTGGTGAATCTAGTCCAATCTGGTTTCTCCGTTTAATGGGAAGGAGGGATGCAGACAGTGGAGGTATGGTGGGGGATGAAGGGATGAAGGGAGATGGAGGGAGAGGTCTGCTGTTGTTAACATGCTCCTGATGTGAGGGCTGAGCTCAGGGGAATCCTCCTCTGGCTTTTGGGCAGCCGACTCTTCTAAAGGAGAGCAACTGCTTCAGGAGACTCTCTAATGGTCTCTCATTATGGAATTGATCTGTGGAGGCACATACGGATATCTGTGTCTGTCTCTGTGTGTGTCTGTGTGTATACAGTATGTGTGTGTGTGTGTGTGTGTGTGTGTGTGTGTGTGTGTGTGTGTGTGTGTGTGTGTGTGTGTGTGTGTGTGTGTGTGTGTGTGTGTGTGTGTGTGTGTGTGTGTGTGTGTGTGTGTGTGTGGGTGTGGGTATAAGAAAGTGTGTGGGTGGTTGTCTGTTGGTGGGGGCTGTCTGTATTTGACAACATTTAAATGCAAATGGTATGTGAGTCAAACAAGCGTGTTTGACCTTGCATGAAGTCATTCTTCTCACTTTAGGCCTACGGCAATAATTCAGGTGACACAGCCACTACCATCATCTCCTTGAGGAACAAATGAATGGTTTGACTAATTTCACATGAGAGACTGAGGGAGAGAATATTACTAAACTAGAAAAGCACTCCGAGAGCGTAGAACTCCGCCAAGCGAAAACATAACCTCCTCCAGAATCCAGACGGTTAGACAGATCAGACAGATCACTCCCAAACTTTAGTCGTCTTTTCCTTGGGTCATTTAAGACCTTTCCTGAAAATTTCATCGAAATCCATCGATAACTTTTTGAGTTATCTTAGATAGATAGATAGATAGATAGATAGATAGATACTTCATTGAACCCCAAGGGGAAATTCAATCTTGCTAACAAACAGACAAACAGACAAACATAACCCGATGGAAACATACCCTCCTTGGCGGAGGTAGAAATAACTTCCACATTTTGTTTTATACCTCACAAAACAACTAACAACCATCTGACAATAAGGGCTATAACGCCAGGGAACTTCCTGTATCAGATAACTATTCTCCTGCTAAATAACTTCATCAGAGAAAGGCAATGTCTCGACACAGTTATTCATGTTAAACTAGAAAACAGACCGATTAGAAATTCCTTCATCACAAATTTGAGTTTGCTTACTAATTTGAGAGAATCTATCTGTGTTTATCTTCAGCAAGGTAAACCAGTGCGATGGTTATATCACCTATTAACCTGACTACTGAAAAAAACAACACATTGGCATGAACCTCACAGAGGGCCTTATCCCAATCCACGCCTGGAAAGACCCACAATGGTCCTCAACCTCTCTCCTCAACTTCCGTCTTCCATCTAATGGATAGTTGAGACAAGTGTGTGAAATTAAGCCGACAGAGGACGGCAGGCTATTACCAACAGCTTCGGGTCACTCCCTCACTGAGTGTCATTGCATCACATTAAGATGAGGCGCATATCAAGGCGTGACTGCTGCAGGAAGAGCCATTGGTTTATACAGCACTGGAGAATGAGATCATCGCTAGAGATGGGGGAGGAGGAGGGGGAGCAGGGGAGAAAGCCTGGTGAAAAATCAATGACAACAAGACTCCTTTGGGATCATGGCTGCTCTGTCACTGGCATGGCTATGGTTAACACTCCCTACACACACTCACTTTTTAGGAAAACCTTCAGAAGAGAGGCAGCAACTCTGTGTTGACTGACTAGATGAATGAATGAATGAATGAATGAATGAATGAATGAATGAATATGGTTATGTGACCAACCAGAACAACTGGTTGCATAGCTCTGGGGATTAAGGCAATACTCGAGTCGGCTGTGCAACAGAGATCAGCTTCCACTGTCTTACGTTCAGCCATTGTACCAGTGCATTCAGGCCCCTCAGTTACATAATCAGCTTGGCTTCAGACAGTCTCTCATACATCCATCTCCTGCGGATCGAGCAAGCACAGTGCTGCTGCTTGGCCTTGGCCTGTCGTGCCAAAAAAGCACCAAAGCTTCTTACGAGACCACACGGAGGCGAAGGTAGGAAAGAGCTGAACTACGTTTGAAGCAGAACAGTTACACACAGCACAGCACAGGCAGTAACTGTTGCTGTCATTGTTGCTTATCATGTGACCTCTTTTAAAGAGCCCTGTGGATGCTGAGAAAGAGGTGACCCGTCCATATGAGGATTAGGAAGCACATTTCAGGCTACATAGTTGGTCTCACACATGACTTCTTGCCTCAGTCAGTCAGTGCACAGTGCAGTACGGTCTTAATAAAGTCTGAGATAGATAAGAGTGAGCATATAGGCTACATTATTGACAGCATGTCAAGTCAGGCTACCTCACAGACATTCATTCAACATCACATAAACAGTTGCTTTGGATTACAATATAACGGCATGGATCAAAGTCTATCCTGCGAAGAAATAAGCACTCTTATTCTCGTGTCAATAATGCCACGTTGCAGGAGAAAAACAAATTGGTAGCTTGCTGAAAATTGGTAGGCACATTCAAGCGACCTTGTCAGTCAAATCTGAAATAAAATGCGCTTGGCGTAGGTTACAGTTCAGCCTATAGGCTATACTGTTTATGAGCTCTGAACTGATTGCGTTCTTAAAATTATTCGGCCAGCCACATTCTGCGATTACCTGCTGTAGTAGCGGCTTGTAGCCTACTACAAATAGTTGGACATGCCTACCACTCTGTCTTTCACGTCCAGGCTATTTGGAATGCGCGAACATATTCTAGCCAAAATACGCATACGACAAGACCCGCAATAGATCGGTTTCTCCAAAGTCCTGCTTAAAAACTACTGAAAAGCTGTTGCTATGCAATCAAAGGAAATTATATGGTCCGTTTTCAGCCCGGCGGCATGTATCTGTGAGGGAGGAGACAAGGCAGACCCCATTAAATAACTCCATCCGGACAGGAGAGCGCCAATGCGGGTTTTGATAGCATATTCAAAACATATGATTGACACCCCTAAGTGTCCCCTATACTCTCAGGATCTGTTATAATAATAACAAAAACGCTCAGTTTGATCCACCTGCAGTTTTATGGTGCAGCTAAACGGGTCAGCGGATTTGCAAGAATTCGTCTGAAAGCATGTTCACTTTGGGGAGACTGCAATGAGGCGCTGGACTTTAAACGATATCCTTACCAGACTCGAATGCATAGAAATGAGAGCGTACTTGTGTTTATTCCAAGAAATATTTAGGCTACTTTAAAAACACCCTACCAGCGCACGCCGATTTAAATAATTAATCATATGGTCTGGCCAGGGTATCACTACACTGCAGGGAGTGGCAAGTTTATCATGTATTCCATCACTCCTCTGTATAAATATATACCTGTAAAGGTTTTCTGCATATTTTAAACAAACAGAATTGGTAACTCGTTTGAGGTAGCCTAAAACATATGAGACATGAGAATATAAAGGATAGGCTATGAGGAAAACGGCACCTTACCTTCTGTCAGCGCTCTTTCACACTGCTACCGCCGCCGATTGGCTCCTCCCATTGAACAGCCGAGAACGGTGGGTTTTCCCGAACCCTCCCACTGCTGCATATTGTCCGTCACCCCCCGGTCTACTGCATGTTTCGCTGGATCCCACGGTCGCACCAACGCTACATGACGTTGACAAGGAGATCCCCGTTAACCTCCGAGATTCCCTCCCCTTTCTGTGCGCTATAAGGATGAAGCAGGCATAAAAAGAACCGTCCACTAGAAAAAATATCACCGAGGAAAATAAAAAAAGACGGTCCATTCTTGAATGAGGCTATTTCTCATTGATAGTTAACAGAGCATGGTTGAACTAGCTCGAAACGAATATATCCTCCAAATTTCCCTTACGCCTATCTGCATCTAGGCAATTAGATAATAAATCAGAGCTAAATCAGAGCTAAATGCACAAGAATCTAGGCTGCTTTAGCCTAACTGGAGGGCAGTTGCTTATTTTGAAGGGCTTGCATTAAATAGTTATTTCAGGTAGAAGTAGGCTAAGCAGAAGTTATTTCACTAATGAAAATGAAATAGCCTAGAAGACCTGACTAGGCCTACAGTCACATAAGATAGGCCTAGCCCTACATTAAGAACACAGGAAGCCAATGATTATCAAGCCATTAGATGTCAGTATATCCTTTAAAGCCATTAGGCCCACTTTCAATCAGATTAGCCTTCTCTGGCTATGCCATAACCAACATAAGAAGATGGCTTTAATAATAATAATAATGCGCAAATGCGTGTGAACTACAAATCCCAGTTGACTGGAGAGGTCAAAAGGAAACGGAAATACGCAACATAGCGGAAGAGAATGTATACAATAGCAATCTAAAAATCAATTAAGTTATGAAAAAAAGCCCATTAATTGCCTTTCTTTGTGGCCGATGTTGTTATGGAATGGCGGATAGCTAGGTATTGTATTTTCTACGCTGCGTATGTTTTTGCATATTAAGAAAATCATTATTCACACGTACAATCTAAACTATGAATATGTTTATGAAATGTTGTTAGCTACCTGGCTAGCATAGCTTGTTTACTAGCCAAGTTATCCTCATCGATAGCTCGGCTCGTGACAAATAGAATTAAAATAGCGAGACGAACGTGTGTGATATCTAAGGATCTAGCCCCTTCTCAGTTTGCAAGCTAAAATTAGCAAGCTAGCTCGCTATCTTGTAATCTTGACAGGTAGCTCAGTTAGCTAGCTAGCTAAGTAGAGACTAACAGATACACTACGTTGTTGATGTATCCGTGAAAATGAAAACTCATAACTTAGAAATATATTTTTAGATATGCGCTTGCAACAACACATTAACGGTTCTTATCTGGCTGGGTAGTTTGGTTTACCTGGTCTAGTGTTAGCTTGTGCAGTTGCTGTCACATGGAAAGAACAAATACCCAACAAGCTAGCAAGATAGCTAGCATTTACAACTTAAATTGTGTCAACGTTTATCTAAACGCTATCTAAATAAACGTTGTCTTTTTGGTATAAAACATTATCTTGCCACTGCTAATTGATCGAATTTATAATCGCCAACAGCATTTCAAGATTTATGGCTAGCAAGCAAGCAAGCTAACCCCAGGCTATTCGTGTTTTGGATGTCATTCGATTTTGCAACAGCTCTGTTCGATGGGGTTGTTGACATTCCAGTGCCAGCGGCTCTAAAACGCGTTGATTCACACAAACCCGTGCCTTTTAAATTTAGAAAAGATGTCAAATTCCTAACAATGAGCTGATAGATACATGAGGCATCGTGAAGCAGGTGCATGACCAGAGAGGCTGACTGGAAGATGCCAAGAAGAAAACAGCAGAATCCACAACCTGTAAAGTGTAAGGAATTCATCCAAAACAAGAGTTTGGGGCCGATGAATAACACAATTGGGAATAAGGTGGTGGGGGTGTGATCTGACCTTTGATTACTTTTCTGTTTTAATACTTGGGTGTTTTTGTGTGAGTGTGTGTGTGTGTAAAACAGATCAAGTAATACCTTTCAGTAGTAAAAAGAAAGCAAGTGCCCTACAATCTTTTGAAATTGAGCGAAGAGACATCTGTTTGTTTACTGCACTGGTCACTGTTGACATAATGTAATAATGAAAAATCCAGTCAGATGCATATAGGAAGACCAGCTCTTAAGTTCCATACACTCATACTACTCGCACCTGTTAATCTGGCTAAATGTTACTATTACAGACTCTACAGATGACATAGGAGGTGTAGATATCTAAATAAGCTAACCTTAACTCTCTCTCTCTCTTTTATTTATTTATTATTTTTTAAAAAGTACTGTATTCTCATTCTGGTTTTTGTACATCGCTTGCTTTGCATGGAAGCAGAACGCTAGTACACTGGTAGAGAGACCTGGACTTCAACGGGGTGTTGACTGTGCGGAGCCCTTTTATGTGTCATATTTTCATTTTCATTATACTTGTACTAATGTGTTAATGTAAGCATGGTTTTGAATAGTTGTATGTCAATGAATTGGGACGGAGTAAGCCTAATGGTTGTTTTTTTATTATTATTAATGTTCTTCCACTTCTTCTTCTTTTTTTTTTAGTGGATTCTGAAGATGATATAGGAGTTGAAACCGCAGCAAGCCTCACATTTGAGAGTGATCTCATCCTGGGACAAGATCTTGATTTTACAGACCCAGACAATGATGGGAAAAGCATAGGGCTGGATAGATACACAGGTGAGTTCATAAATTAATGTAATCCTCTGAATATTAAATGCAGTCATCTGTTCGGATTGATTGACTTATACATGTGGTTATAAGGACATTAATAAGATAACAATATGTTTTTGTATATGTTTATTATTCTAGCAGACACTTTTGTCTAAAGTGATGTACAATTATAACAATAAACATCATTAAAGGTAGGGTATGGAATGAGCTTTGTTGGCCATTTTTGCAAAATCACTTGAAATCCTATTCCTAACCCACTTATAGCCACTAAGTTGGAAGCACTGAAATGGAAATTAAACATGTCAATCATCTGCGGAACGGGCAGGGCTCGAAAAACTCCAGCCAATAGAATTCCTCACCCCATACCATCATTTCACAGCTCGTTCGTCAATCTAACGTCTTACTCCTCTTCCTGCTCCCCCTCCCCACCGCGCGCGACCCTTTCGAAAGCTGGTGACCGCGAGTCAGTGCTGAAACGAAACCAACTGCCTGCTGCTGCACGTCCATGTTCCCCTCTTGTTGTGTGTCACTTCATTTCTATACAAACTAACTAAGGCAGCGGATACCTACGGAAACTCAATCACCCACGCAATAAATAAGCTATGTAGCAAAAATTACATTTTACCGTGACACGAAGAGTGCTGTAAACATGAAATCGAAACTTAACAGCTTGGAGCTACGGTGGAATAGGCGAACCAACGGGCCAGCACTAAACTCGGATATTTCAGGAGATAATCGCCCTGGTAAGAACAAACCAGATTCTGTTCAAATATACACACCTATGGCTACTGAACCATATGTACTACAACCCTTTGGAGGTGAATAAAGAATGTAATTGGGGAAGTTGATGTGAGTGATTGTATGGAGACTAGAGCTCATAGTGCTGTAGACGCCAGGCTGGCATTTCATTTAGCCTGGCTCGCTCTCGCGCTGCGCATTTGAATTGTCGCTCGTGCATGGAGGGCGGGACTTGAATGTTGTATATGTTCAAACTCTGCCGTCCGTTTTGCTAATTCCGTACCCAACCTTTAAATAATCAGAACATCTTAATAACATTTTAAAGTAGTCATGTAGCTTGCACAAAAGACACCAATGATAGTAATACCTTAAAACAATTGCACCAGAATAATAACAATAGCAAATTGCAATAACAATGACCATAAATAGATACAAATTGTAATATACTATGTAATTAATTAGTTAGATGGAAGGTCAACTGATGAACAGCTGGGTCATATTGTTTTAATAAACCCTTTTTTAATAAGCCATTTTAATGACCCTTGACTTTGAACATTGGACCGAATAAGAACAGTAAATATGATTATTGTGGCAAAGCAGATGTTTCTAATATTTCTAATATTGAATATTGCCAAATATTATTGTTAGCCACTTACCAACACATGACATTGGTTAGTATGGCACAATCTTCAAGTTAAGGCTCCTTAACCTCCTTTGATCTTTGTATAAATTATAACACTGACCATCTGATTTTGTGTAACATCTGAATTTGTATATATTTTTTTACACTGACTTATTCCGTCTAAGTATGATATCCTAAAACGCATCACTGCATCTGACACTTAACTCTGCCATGAACCTTTTGCCCACTAGAGTGCAGCATTTTCTTTAAACTGCTTTGCACTGATGCATAATGTTTTAGAAACACCTTGGGTGCAGTTGGTCTTGCTATTCCTTTACTTTGCCCTGTGAATGAAGGTGCCTGGAGCAGGAACTTCTGTTTTTCCCCTCCTTAGTTAGATGTGAGTAACGTAGCCTTCAAAACATTTGCATTAGAAAACTATGGTGTTGTTCCGTTTGCTCAAATGGCATTGCTCAAAATACATTTGAAATATAAAAATATATATTTAGATGTTACCATAAAACTCAACTCAAAATTTAAGATAAGTAACGAGTAGATATGTTTTTTTTTTTTTTAATGTAGATAAGGTCTGCTTTGACAACACAAGAAGATATGTTGGACACTTCAACCTTAGAATGAAACTGTTCCATGCAATATGTAGACATATTCATCTGTCCTTTTGTGTCATTCTTTCTCACTATAATGCACACAAGTCATTGTTGTAGACTTCTTTCAACATATTTGTCACAGCAATATGTTTCAAACAAATAGGCAAACGAATAGCAACCACCACATGAAATACTGGCTTTCTTCTGACCTCTGGACAGTCAAGTTAAACACAAAGTCAAGGGAATGATCAAGCCAAGGCATGCTAAGTACGGTCTTATATATTTTGGACAGGAGAGGGCAGTGTTTGGTAAATTATGTGATTACTAATATGACATCCAGTCAGTCGAGTGAATTGTTTTGGTCTTGTGTGTAGCATGGGTAAAATTATTTGTAGAATTAGAATAGAAGAATACAATAGAATTTGTAAGATTAGATTAGATTAGATTAAACTTTATTGCCATTGTGCACAATACAAAGACAATGAAATGCAGTTTGTGTCTAACCACAAGTAAAAAAAACAGAAAAAGGGCAATGTGATAAACAAATTATAGGCCGGTGGTGCATAGACAGGACAAGATATATAGTGCAATCTAGACAGTAATATACTGTAGCCTACAGTTGATTTACAGAATGTGGTTTACATTAATAAAATTAGATATAAATATGTGCAGTGCAGCCTATTCATGGGTTTCATCAGGTCCCTTTCCACGGGTGTATCAAATCAAGCACCTTGATTATCAATGCCGACTGCATGGTGTGCTTGTTTAGTACACCTGTGGAAAGGGACCCGATGAAATCCATGAATTAGCAGTAACCTTATAAGAGCATGATAAATATGGTATGAACAACATGTACAAATATGTACTGTGTAGTAGGGCCGCACGATTATGGTAAAATTTCACAATTATTTAATTATTTTGTTCAATATTGAGATCACGATTATTAAATGTGATTATTTACTGTGATTACATTTTCTACATTTTTAAATGGAATTTTAAATATAATCCAACAGGAAAAAATACATGTAAAAACATAATGCACACGACAACTCAAGACAAAAGAAGAGCATTGTTATGAAACTGAATGTAGCAAAATAGTCATTATATTTCGATTATGTTTGTCAAAATCACGATTAATTGATTAATTAGATTAATTGCACAGCCTTACTGTTTGTAGTAGTAGTAACATTATGAGGGTAGTAAGAAGAATATAGATATGTGCAGTATACAGTCATATGTTAGCCTACTGTGTGGGGAGTGCGTGCTTGCTGCTGAGAGGGTCTCACACACAGAGGTTAGAAGGGGAAAGAGGAGGGAGCAGCACTTTACCTCAGGTCTCCCTCCTGGAGCAGGGAATAGTGTGTAACTAATGCAATCAGTGGGTTAAGCACATTCCATTCATAATATTCAAAAGAGACCTGCCGTTTCACACACAAGTGATTTATACACTCACACAGGTAGATAGCTACACTCACGCGCTATGCTTTCATAGTTTCTCGAATTTCCCCTTGGGGATCAATGAAGTTTCTATTTACCTATATATCTATCTATCTTTCAATCTAAACAGTGTTTTTAGGCCTAAGAGTTTAAAGCAGGAAGGATTAGTTTTAATTTGATCATCTTCATAATGGGAAATTTAACATGACAGTTCCCCTGTTGCCCCTATCTCTGCGCATTTTTCATGTGTGCAGGCCTTCTACATTCTAGTTTGCCATTTGCCTAATTTTGTGGCAAAAGTTAAATACTTTTTTCTTAATATTAATCATTTAAAATTGATTATTAATAATTATTTTTGTTTTGCAAGATTTGCATTTAAATCCCTATGGGGAGATTATTTGCAAAATGTTCAATGAAAAACATCTTATTTGAAATAATTTCTTGCCTTTTGTCATATCACAAAATAATCTAATTATAATCTAATAATCTAATAATCGCAATCGGAAATCGAATGTTGAGAAAAGAAAATCGAACAGCCCTACCACTAGAGGGTTAAAAGGGTTAGAAAACGGTTCTAAAATCCTGCTCGCCAAGCCCACACCGCTGAACGCCTTGTCCGGTGGGTGCCGGCCTTTAATATGATGAATTGAAACATTATGACAGACTCCAAAAGCAAGTCACTCACACATCCAAAGTCATCCACACACTTCACTCCTTAACTCATGCACACCTGACATATGATACTGATGTGTTGGACAATAGCTGTGTTAGCTGGAAATAACCAGAAATAACCAGAAACTCAGTTTAGATTAAACTGAAAGGTGTTGCTTGTGTCTGCAGAATATGATAAAAAAAAAGAAAAGAAATGGCTTCGATTATTGTTGCAGGAAAATCATTGTGCCTAATCATGTTTAGATTGAAAAAATTTAGCCACTTAATCCTACCCCTAACCCTAACCTTAACCCATGCCTAACCCTAGCGCCTTCCAGGCAGCGCTGCCTTGAAGACAATGTTGGGCCCAAAACACCAAGAAACCCAGACTAGTAGCCTATTTTACTAATGTATACAAATAAGACGGTCATTGCTGTTCAACAGTTCTGTCTCTTTGATTTCTCTTCAAAATGTGTTATAATATAGTGTGTAGTTTATGAGATCATCACAACAATAATAACAACAATAGCAGCTAAATGTTGATATATGCTATGCTAATCCTGAGTGTTCAAAAGTATATCAATGTGTGTCAGCATACACATTTAAGTCGTTTATCATCTCCAGCACAGTCTACCTAGATAGCTTTTAGAAACCTCAAACTTTAGATGAATTCCCAATGTCTCTATATTGTTGTTTGGTTTTGAAGGGGAAATGCCTTTGTGAGAATTTATTGGCAAGGTTTGATCCTTACCCAGCCCACAGTGGCTCTTTTTGTGTATGTTTCCTTCCCTATCGCAGGCTTGGTGTTCGGGTCTGTTGCGTTATGATGCAAATGGAAGCCATTAGCAGCGAATGAGTGTTTTATGGTGACACATCAGTCAGGGAATGGTTAACATCCCTCATGTGGTGTGTGTGTGTGTGTGTGTGTGTGTGTGTGTGTGTGTGTGTGTGTGTGTGTGTGTGTGTGTGTGTGTGTGTGTGTGTGTGTGTGTGTGTGTGTGTGTGTGTGTGTGTGTGTGTGTGTGTGTGTGTGTGTGTGTGTGTGTGTGTGTGTGTGTGTGTGTGTGTGTGTGTGTGTGTGTGTGTGTGTGTGTGTGTGTGGAGGGGGCTGGGGGCTGAAAGGGTGGGGAGCTGTGGGACTGTTTTGCTGATGATGGTCTTGTCAGGGTGAACTGACGGAAACCGAAAACTGGTGGATCTCCCCCCACTGAAAAAGAGACAAAGAGAGAAAAAGAGAGGGAGAGAGGGGGAAAAAAATAGCATCCTGCTACCATTATTATATAAAGGGTCGTCAAGACGACCATCATCATCAAGGACACCATTACGGGAAGGCATTTATTCATCATCATCATCATCATCATCATCATCATCATCATCATCACCGCTGCCGCCTTCTCCACTCTGTGTCATTATCATCATCATCATCATCATCATCATCATCATCATCATCATCTCCCCTCATCACCATCAGGACAGCCATTATAGTCATCATCATTATCATTAGGCAGAGTAATCATCCACCGGGGGTTTGCGAAAAGCCCAATATAAAGCTCAGACCAGGCAGTCGTCTCTCTCACTCTCCGCCGCGCTCTCACTCCCGCTCGCAGTCTCCCTCTCACTCCGCGCTGGGTTTGGGGAGAGAGAGACGCCGTGTCTGTGCTCCTCTCTGTCTGCCTGTGTGAGTGTGTGTGTGAGTGTGTGTGTGTGTACAGCAGCAGCAGCTGCAGGCTCGCTCGCTCGTTCACTCGGTCTGCTGGTCATCTCTGGCTGCCAGAGAAGGCCGTTTGTCCAGCCAGACAGCACAGCCAGACAGAGAGGTGGCTAGAGAGGGCCAGCTCCCTTCAGGCTCCCTTGCCGTCTCCACATCCTCCTCCTCCTCCCCCCATTGGCTCTTATTCTCAAAGGACAGTGTTATTTTAACGTCTTTTTTTTGTTTTGTTTTTGTTGTTTGTTTTTCGTTTTCTAAAAAGCCTTTCAAAGCTTGTTGGAAGACCACGATCTCAGTAAGTATAAAGCGACGGGAGGTTTTTGATTACTTGAAAGGTGATGAAATAGCTTGAATACGGGTGTCATTGAAGGGGGGAAAAAAAGATCACTGTAATAGTTTGTCGTGATGCTCTTCTGCTTTGTCGATTTCAAGTTTGTTGTGGGATACTTGCACTGGGTGTTTAGGGGCATGCTGTTGCTGGGTTTGTTATTGTTTTTTTCCACAAAAAGGATTTTCTGCGTGTGTTATGATAAACTGTAGGGAAGTGAAGCATGCAATGTAATTATGAAACACTGTTAAAAGATTTCAACACCATATGTATTGTCTGTCCACGTTGAATGCCTTGGATTAGCGATTCAATTCAACAACTTCTGCTTGTTGATGGCAATCAATAGAAAGGCTGTGAATGAATGAAAGACAGAAATACATTGTAACAGATATTTAGCATTTATGACATTAGACATTATAGTATGTAATTTTGCATGCATGTATATCACACTGTAATGCATATGTAATTTTGCATGTCTAGATGTATTTGCTGCGTAATAATACATGCATTATGTAGATGATATAGCGTATACATACAATGTTTTTATGACCAGTGTGACCAGTTCATTATCACCAGAACAACGCTAATATTTAGATCTAATAGGGAACTTCCCCATGGCATAGTGAATATTTATACTACTGATTATGTTTCAGTTTCAGTCAGCATAAATGGGGAGTTATCCTTCATGAAGCGCTGACATGACAGGATAATATGGTGCCCTGGTTCTGCTATAGAGGAAGCCTTTGATATTGTGAACCTCTCAGATTACCTGCTGCTACACGTGTATGTGAAGTTGCGTGGTCTGTTTTACAAATGTCTCCGGATGATTTCTTGTCAAAAAGGCTTTATTGGACTTGCAAATAGCTCTTCATAACTTACAGTAAATGGGGATCACTGCAAGACTAGATACTGTTTTGTTTTTTCTTGCAAGGCATGTAAATTATAAAATAGTACTTTTTCCTCTATGATATACTATGTGTTTGATTTACATTTTTCAAATATTCTTCGGAGGTCAAAGAAAACATAATGATCCGGCATAGGGATTTATGTCACAGTTGCTGAATTACAACCACATGTTCACAAATGACCACCCACCCACCCGTCGTCACCTGTCTGCTTTGTGTCCACCTGTGTCCCCTGCAGCTGACCTGGGCTTGCCCGTGTTCTCCCTGGCCGACGAGGAAAGCTCCTCCTACAGCCGCCTGAGCATGGAGAGCGACACCGACGAGCCTCGCGGCGAACGCGACGCGCTCACCACCGCCGCCGCCTCCTCCTCCTCCGCCGCCAACGCCTCTGCCTCCACCACCCCCTCCTCCGAGTCGGCCTTCCCCTCCTACCTGGCCTGCAGGGCCTGCGGACGGCTGTCGGAGGACCCCTTGGGGACCGGCCTGGACCTGGTGGGGCCCTACTGCCTGCACTGCTGCAAGGCCGGGAGCCTGGGACTGAGGGAGGGGCCCGGGGGTTACCGGAGGGCCGCCGGATGTCCCGCGGCCTCGAGGTCGGAGGCGGAGGACGGGCTGCTGGACAGGGAGGGGCTGGGGTTGGTCGCCGGCGACGACGACGGCTCGCTGCTGAAGCTGCACTCGTGCCACCTGTGCGGCTTCTCGTCGCGCTACGCCAACCACGTCAAGCGGCACATGAAGACGCACAACGGCGAGAAGCCGTACCGCTGCCCGCTGTGCACGTACGCCTCGGCGCAGCTGGTCAACCTGCAGCGGCACCTGCGCATCCACACCGGCGAGAAGCCGTACAAGTGCCAGAGCTGCGCCTTCGCCTGCAGCTCCCTCGGCAACCTCAAGAGGCACCAGCGCATGCACGTCGCCAGCGGGGCGGCCACGATCACCGCCGCCGTGGCCGCCACACCCGCTTCTGCCGCCGCTGCCGCCGCCGCCGCCGCCGCTGCTGCTGCTGCTGCTGCTGCTGCACCACCACCACCCAGCACTAGAGGGCAGCAGCAGCAGGGAGAGGGGAGCCGAGTCCCTGGCGGCCCACGGAGGAGTGCCGTCAGTGGGGGACACAGTCTGCGGAGGCCCCTTAGGAGCCACAGAGCCAGGGCGGAGGCAGCTAGGACGAGTAATAACGGTAAGGAGGAGCTGGTAGAGAAGAGGAGTGATGTTATGGTGTGTGCACGGTGTGATGTTACGTATGCCTTACAGCCAGGCTGCACCGGGTCCGCAATGGAATCACTCTGTTTACGGAGGGTTTTTTTTTTTTAAGAATGGTCTAATTTTTTTCCAATGTGCCCATCACTGTCGTGTAGCCAATTCCACTGATTATAGTGGAAGCTGATTGATCCAGCAGCGGCTCCACTAACTAAACGCTTCAATTACGTGCCTGATGTAGCCTCACTGCTAGTTCACGTTTTGATGTTTCACCTCCAGTGTCTTCTGTTTTCTGTGTGATTTTCAAATGCACTACGGCTGTTATCAAGTTAGCAGGAACAGGTCTGCACCAAGCAGCGCAGTCATTTCTTGCCTCGAGTTATAGATCTTACACAGTCTTGCATAAAAACAGCATCATTCTGTTCTAATACAAGAGATTACTCTCTTTGTTATTAACCTCATGACAGATTAATTCATATTTAACAAGTATCTGTGCATGAGCACCTTGTCATGAGTCGCTGTTATGATCCACCGGAGATGTTAAGCTTCAGAAGCAAAGGTTAAATTATTTATGACTTAATGTTATTTGTTCTATTTATATTTTTCCCTCTTCCAGACATGGTGTCCCGAAATGACTTGGCTCATCTACCTGTGGGTGGAGGCGATGGAGGTTTCCTGCAGGCTTTCGACGGCCCCAGAGCAGAACCACAGCAGCAGCAGCACCACCACCACCACCAGCACCACCAGCGCCCCCCCGATCTCCACTCTCCTCCTCCTCCTCCTCCTCGTCGTCCTCCTCCGCCCGTTCCCCCTCAACAGCCCCAGCCTCCCGCCTCGCTGCCCCCTCTCCTCTTCCCCTTCACCTGCCGCCTGTGCGGCGTGGCCCTGGACGACGAGGACGGCTCCTCCGCCCAGATCTGCGCCCGCTGCACCCTGGAGCTCCTCACCAAGGACTCGAGCGGCCCCGGGGAGCGTTCGGGCGGCGCCAGCGAGCGCGTGTACACGTGCGCGGCGTGCCCCTTCCTCACGCACTACCCCAACCACCTGGCGCGGCACATGAAGACGCACAGCGGCGAGAAGCCGTACAAGTGCCCGCAGTGCGACTACGCCTCGGCGCACTTCGACAACCTCAAGCGCCACCACCGCGTGCACACGGGCGAGAAGCCCTACAAGTGCCACCTGTGCGAGTACGCCTGCGGCAACCTGGCCAACCTCAAGCGGCACCAGCGGGTGCACTCGGGCGCCAAGCCCTTCCAGTGCGCGCTGTGCAGCTACAGCTGCAACCAGAGCATGAACCTCAAGCGCCACATGCTGCGGCACACCGGCGAGAAGCCGCACAAGTGCCAGGAGTGCGGCTACACCACGGGCCACTGGGACAACTACAAGCGGCACCAGAAGAAGCACGGCCTGGCCGCCGACGGATGGGTCAAGGTGCAGCTGCCCGGCGGGGGCGAGGAAGGCGAGGAGGACGAGGAGGAGGAAGAGGAGGAGGAGGAGATGATGGTCGAGGAGGAGGAAGGGGAGGTGGTGTAGGTGCGGACTGAACTGATGGGTGGTGCCAGAGGTGGGGATTTTGGGGTTATGGAGTAGGGAGGGGGGGGTGAGTGTTGGAAGAGAGAGATGAGTGGGATGAATATCTTAAATAGATGGGAATGAACAGATTGAATGCAATGGACGGAATAAACTGATTTAATAAATGCAGTTGCCTATGAGGTGATTGCACACTTGAGATAAATCGATTGAGGAAAGGGAAGAAATAACTTGAGCTGTGAAACAGTTGTATAGTGAGATTTCAGATTGTGTTCAAAGGAGAAAAAAAAATCTACCAGCATAACCTTGGATGGTGTTTCTTGGTGTTTGTCCTTCCCCAGATTTCTTTTTTTCTTTTTTTTTTTTATCATTGTGAGTGTGTGTGTCCTTAAATCATCCATTGGCTGCTATGTTGACCAATTGTGCACAACTTTTTTAAAAAGACAAACTTTGTACACCAACTGGAATGTTCTGTTGCCTTGGCGATGAAGAGAACCGGAGTGGAGTGGAGTGGAGGCGAGGGTCTGCCTTGTGTCTCCGCTTGACAGAACATTCACTGCACACACCTTCTGTGAGTCCTGTTTGCCAAACATGCCACTGACACTAAACCGAATGCTCCACGCACTGATGTCCTAAGCCTGGCCTGCCTTGGTTCTGCATTCACTTCTAGGAAAGGTAACACGTGCAGAATATTATGGGATGCAGGCAACACTGTGACCTTATGCCATACATGTGAGACATTTTTAGATATGCCAATCATGTTTGATTTTTTTTTCTCTGTCTGTCTGTCTGTCTGTCCCCCACAAAGTCCTTATCTGCGAAACTTGGAAAGTTTTTCGTGAACGCTCTTAACGCAAGTTCTGAACATTTGAATTTCAGCGCCGCAGGGACTGGTAGTGGCGTTGGAGGGTGTGTTGCGTTTTGGCGGTTAGTTGAGTCTTATAACTGTGAAATAGCTAATTTTGTTTTTTTGTCTTGTCAGTTTTTTGGTTGTTGTTTGTTTCACTTGAAGTCTGATAGCAAGCATGAGAGTGTTAAGTTGAATATGTACTATAAATAGCGTTTATTTTTTTAAACGTGACTGCCTTGATCCATTTGAAAATCATATTTTTAATATATAGACTTTTTTTTCCCTTTTAGTGTCCCTTGTCTGAGGAATGTTAAACCACATTTTGCTGTCTGTGGGACTTTATTGCTCGTCAAGGGAAGGGGTGGGAAGTGGGGTGAAAACTATTAGGGACCATGATGACGACTATATGCAGTTAAAAAACTTTCAGGT
The DNA here is from genome assembly GCF_963854185.1 of Sardina pilchardus. NCBI lineage: Eukaryota > Metazoa > Chordata > Actinopteri > Clupeiformes > Clupeidae > Sardina > Sardina pilchardus. Next base: position 18,873,605 of record NC_085005.1, read on the forward strand.
TGCCAAGAGATGATTTGAGTTTGAGGTGAAGGTGTTTTAGATGTTTATGGTGCTGTGGAGTGTTCTCTTGTAATTATGCAGTGGTTTCATGATTGCCTTAAGTATTCTGAAATTAAAATAAGCATTAAAAAGTTGGTTGTTATTCTCTCATTTTTTTTTCTCTCCTTTGTTGAGGAGTCTCTTCCACTTGCCGGTTTTTTTTTTAAATAAAAATATATAAATATATATATATATATATATATATTTACAAATATATATATATATATATATATATATATGACGTGATGTGACCTCGAATAGCTTACAATAACACCGCATTTTAGTCCTGATAAGGGTGTTAGTTACATAGTTACATAATGGAGAAGGAAACCGCAGTTACGCACTGCAGTGAGCAGGTTACATCACCTTTTGTGGGCTTAGCAGCTTTGTTTTTTGAGTGCAGTTGTGTCAACCTGCAGCCCGTTTGTCCCTCTGAATTCTCTAATGCTAGCTTGCAAATGATAGCGTTTCGTTCTGGAAACGTCAAAGACAGGCCAGTGGTCACTGGGTCTAACATTCAACCAGTCAACAACCACCGATTCATTTCCCTGGCGTTAATTCTAGAATCTACCACAGGATGGCACTGTGTGAGAACACAACACAGAGATGGCCTTTTGGGTGGTTGGTTGTGAGACACCACGTTTTAACCTTTCTGCTTGACATTTCCCATGAAAATCATGCTCATTGCGGGAGTATCAGCAATAAATTGCCGGAGCCCAATTCTCATCACCTTTTCTGACTGCAACCGTTATAACTGGGGATGGTACCTCTTTGAGTGAGTTGTGTGCGTAGCCTAAATACAGCGCTAGCCTAATCCCCTACGCGCCCCTGAGGTTGTGCACTGTGGTGCTGCTACAATAGCCGCAGTGGAGGACAGAGAGCGAGACACAGGTGACGAGGCAGAAGTAAACAAGCCGGGTGCTGCTGGTACAGATATGAGAAATCAGAACAGCTTGCGAGCAGAGCAGACGCGTTGAGCCATCACCCAGGGAGAATGACACGCATGCGGGCCTCAAGAGAGTCTGTGGAAAGAATAATAAATCTTCCCTCATCCTAGCTAGGGCTGCAACGCGAGGTGAAGTAGGCGGTGAAGGTGTGGCCGTTTAAACGATCCCACTGAAATCTCAACCAAGCCAGAAAAAGTGGGGGAGAAAAAAGGAAAACAAAACCCATGAGGTGATGTTTTTATGGATGCGCATCAACCACATGGATCTGACTGCTAGGTTCCAAAAGCTTGTGAATATATCCAGACTTGGCGTCGCACTTGGCGCCACACATGTAATCCTGTGAACCAAAAAAGCAGCTAAATTGTGCCTTTTGCACTCACGTCATCATGATGTCAACTTGCCATTTAAAGCCCATGGTGAAAAAAGAAATGAATGATTCACTCACATCATGTAGTTTGTGATATTTGGCACCTAAATTTATTGGAGTTCCAGCACTCTGCAGTTCCCATTAATCTTTTTTTTCGCTCGACAGTTCATATGGCAGTTTAAAGGAAACCATGAAATCATACTGATAGGCAAGCCATAGGCTACTCTGTGCCTCTGAGTACAAACAGTTTTCCCCCTTATACAATTCAGAGGCTGGTGAATACAGCTGAGATCAGGGACAAACATAATCACAGGATACAAAAATTCCATGAAAGAACAATGATACTCTAGAATTTGTTTCAAAATGACAGTCTAGAATTTGTTTCAAAATCGACCAGACGTGAGCTTATCCGATGGGTGCTTGACCCTTTCCCTGGACCTTTAACATTTAAAACACGAGACAGGTGACAAACAGATCCTCTTCCTCAACCACTCCAGGTCAGTCAACATTCTCATGTGTTCAAAGGAAGGCTACACAGGAAAAATATGTCACATCAATGATGGCCATTGACAAATACAAGAAGGTGGTCATTTGTGCTCCAAGGCATGGAAATCAGCACTGTTGCGGCACAATCTTCTGAGATGATTTGAAAATAACAATTCCTTTCGTTTAATAGAAAATGGATTTTTTTTCTCCCTCTAAAAGAAAATAAAACAATACCCCTGGAATGACACTCAACAAAACAGAAATGTACAATGCATAACTAGTATTCAGATCAAGAAGGGGGGTGGGGGAAATCAGATGTGGAATTTGTAAACACTTCTCTCTTGCTATGATATTCTACAATTCTGTAAACAATGATACATGTTAGTTTCTAATATTTGACACAGTTTAGATTACATTTGTCTACATGATTACAATAGATTACTAGTAAGAGATATTAGTAAATGCTCAGAATACTCTTAATTGCATGTACATATATAAAAGTGACATTATCATGATTCTTAAATGCTTCTTTTGTGCAAAATGCTTTAGTAAACTATAATTTTGGCATTTATGAGAAACCTTAAAAAATCTTGGTTGGAATAACAGCAACAATGACAACAACGACAAAAAAAAAAAGAAAAAAAGAAATCTGATGATAGCTCCTCAGTATCCCCCTTTGAAATATTACCGAACGTAGTTGTCCATGGTTCGTTTTTGTTTCCGCTCTCGCTCTTTCACGCTCTTACAAATTCAATAAATTAGCTATTAGTCCCTCTTAATACTGTGCAATGTTATAGGTTCAGCAAGTGCAAGCAGTTCTGCCAAACAAACAAACCCCATCAGATTCTTCCAGAATTCTCCAAAACAAATTTTTTGAGCCATGGACTCTCATTGGCACAGAGGCGAGGATGAGGTTGAGAGCCAGTCCACCATGCCCAGTACTGGATCAGAAGAGAACAGTTGGGTACTAAGGCATCTGAACTATTTTAAGGCAGCTAAAAAATACCTTTGTACAAAAAAACTTCAAATAAAGGTACAATATGTAGATTTTTTTTGCTGCTCAAATTTTTTTTGAACAAATACTCTTTTTTTGCCTGCAATTATAATGATCAAAAATCAATATTCAACTTTTTGAAGATGTGACAGAAAACAAAACAAAAAAACAGATAGTGAAGAGGCACAGGATAAACAAATCAATAATAAAAAAAACAGTCCTCATTATGATCTGAATTTTCTGAATTTTAGATTTTTCTTAACAGCAAAAAATATCCCATATTGCAACTTTAAAACTGCAGATGATGGGCAATCAGAAGCAACAGAGAGTGAAGGCAATGATACACCGTGCAACCTTTTTAGCAGTGTTGCCTGGCAATGTTATTCTGGCACATTCTTACTGACCCTGGGCAAAACATTTATCTGCAGAACTTTAATCATTAGCGTGCGGCTTATCGTGATCATCCAATCAAATACCAGGGAATCAGTCATGTGATTGCCCAGTAAAAGTGCTCAGAAAGTTGCCTCATGTGTATCCACACCTTCCGCCCCTGACTCACAGAAGCCACACACTGCTTCTAAGGTTCAGCAAACAACAGGCTAACATCCTGAACACTGCCATCACAACAACACCAAACACTGGATTGGGCATACATTCTTTACATTCTAATACTCACTAAAGGGGACCTTATGTTGTAATTGTGGGGTGTGGGGGGAATTCAATGTGATCCTTTAATCTTCATTTATTCATACTCTGATCTGTGTGCTACATTGTTTTATAAATACTATGGTTCACCAACCAAACTTTTGTTTAGGCTCAATTCCGTTTCAACACATTTGCCATAAACACTCCACATTTCCAGCCAGATGGCAGAAATCCAGAACAACCATTGATAATTAAAATACTCATCCTCATTTTCCATTTTCTTTTGAAATGTAAATGAAATACTTTGTGAAAGAAATACTGAACCGGAAGATGCTAAATGATACCATGTCCTTTAAGTTTGACGAGGAGGGACAGGCAGTGACAACTACAATCTGGGACTGTGGTGGGGTGTCTTGACTAATCATAACCCCAGGAGTTCCTTCAAACTGATAAACATCAGGAAGAACTCGTTGGGCGATGACCTTCGAAGTAGGGCAGGGTGATGTCTTAAATTCAGCTGTTTTATTTGTTAAGTATTTCAAAATGGAGAAGTCGAAATGAGTGCCATCACTCAAAAAAACAGGTGTTACCTTTTGAAGTTGGGGGAATTTTTCCTTTAAAAATCGACTTATAACACCTACATGATTGGCACTTTTTAGAAACTCCAGGGACTATTTGAGCATGAACATAACAACCAAAAAAAAATAAAAATAAGATAAACACTTTAAAAAGTCTTTACAGTAATCCTAGTTGAGACACCCAATGGGATTTCTCTAATGAGAACAAGCAAGAACCTTTGATCTTGAAAACCTACTGAGGCTGGGAAAAGACCCTAAACAATAGGAATGGGATGAGATAACAGCTTGGTGCTATATGACAGCATTGGAATGATTCAACATAAATTTAGGCCATGGTTTACCGCTGTACAGCCACGGAGGGGGGGGGGGGGGTGGCTGGGTGGGAAGAAATGCTTCAGAGATGGATGGTCAGGCCAAAAGCGACGGGCTGATGCCTGGCAGAGCGGGCCGTTGGGCTACAAGCCTGTCCAACTCTGCTGGTCTCTCGAAGATAATCGGTGGCTCCACTCTGGCATGCATCTCCATTTCTCTCTCTGTCTCTCTCTGTCTCTCTCTCTCTCTCTCTCTCCATGACGTTTCTCTTTGTCTTTCTGTCCATGTCCAGCGCTCCCTTTCTCTCTTTCTCTCTCTTTTTTTCTCTGGAGCAGTCAAAGGGAGGGGAGGGGGGGGGGGGGGGGGGGGGTCACAGATCGTCATCGCCAATCCCCTCAAATGCGTAGTTGCCATGGAAATCGTTGCCGCTGATGTCGTTGTTGGAGCTGGAGGCGGTTATGCCTCGGAGCGACACAGAGGTCAACTTAGTCTGCCGAGGAAAAACAAACAAACAAAGACAAACAAACGTCAACTGTCGATACGCAAATTCACTTCATTTTTTCTATGCACACAGTGAATAATGTCAGATTTGTTTTATTAAGTCTGATTTCATGTATCAGCATTGTTGACGCATTCTCAAAAGAGACAGAGATATTTCAGACAAAAAGAAAATTATTGTATCTCCCCCAAAAAAACTGATATATAAATCTCTATGGTCATTTAAATCTTTATAGAATGTAATCCTAATATCAGTTTGTTCCAGAATATAGGGAGGAGTCTGCACACTTTGATAGACCGTGCTGCAGGTGCATCTATTTCACAAGGACAAACAGCGTAGGCGGTTTATTGATAAACTGACATTTTGGTCAGTTAGACCTTTAGACCATATTGTTGATAAATTGACGAAATTGATAAACTGACCGAATTTACCGAAAACGTTAGTTAATAAACCGGCTGTAGTGAGCCGCAAAGGGGTGGAGTAAGTGCTGGAGCATTTTTCTTTTTTTTTGTTTCTCAGTCTGTTCCAGAATAACATGTCAGTCAACAGTGAACTCCATGTGCTCTGCACTACATCTTAAAAAGTCTGGCATCATTTGCACTGTGGAAACTACTAAACCCTGTTGTGACAATAGTAGCCAATGCTTCTACAGGCTTTTGTCCAACAAACAAAGAATCTTTGAAGCTAGTATATGCATTCTTCATTTTCAAATCATAAACAGTATGTCCCTCATCTAAAATCAGGCACAGATTGTGTAACAGCCCTGTAACAGATATGGGAGAGGTCACCTACCGAGAGTTTGACCACTTGCTCACGGTTCGGGTCAGGGGAATCCTGGAGAGGCAAGCAGAGAACCAAGTTAAAGCCACATCCTAATACTCTGGTTTGAATTTCTACATGGCCGGACTCCCAAACCCAACACTGCCACTCCCCAAACCACCCAGTAAAATGTTCTCATCCAAACAAATCATTTTTTGGTGTAAGATCCAAGAGAAATCAGTTTAAATATGTATGCCCTAAAAAAGTCACTTAAAACCCTTTAGGACTCTTTAAAACTTAAAACATTACAAATGTCTTCACTGGCTCTCAAGGACACTCTGTCTGTCCTTGAACTGGTTTAAACATGTAAATGTAAACATGTTTATTCATCAAAGTGAAGTTGTGGACTTTTGCGACCTAAACCGAGATTGATCTTCAGAACTGTAAGACAAAAGGCATCGTCATCAACGCTCTATTCAACCAGCTTGTATGGTTGAATGAGTTCTCCCCTCTTACCAGTAACGGAGGGGACTTCACTGCCTGGTTGCTGTCCGACCTATGGAGGGCGCCGTTGAGCCGTTTCTTCTGCATCTGGGAGGTTGAAGAGACAAAGACATTGAGAGAGAGAGCCAGAATGAGAGGGAGAGAGATTGACAGATTGAGAGAGACAGACAGAGACATTGACAGTTAGACAGAGAGACAGACAGACACATGAGACAGAAGCAGAGAGAGAGAGAGAGAGAGGGAAAGAGAGAGAGAGAGAGAGATCAGTTGCTATCTTTGTGCCTAAGGAGCCCTGAGAGTGAAGCGCCTGTGGTACTGACTGAGCAACCAGCCTGCATCAAACAGCTGTGGGCTCTGTAGCTAACTACACTCCTGTGACGTAAATGTACCTCACTGTTTCACCATCATCGTGAGAGAGATCCATTATCTTATTCTGAATGAGGACGCAAGTCTGAAGAAGGGCAGTAACCCGAGACGTTACTACTTTTTTTTTTTTTTAATTAAAAACGATTAACGTGGAGTGCAGTGTGCGGATTCAGCTTTGTTTTTTTTTGTTCCATTGTCTGCCATGGTACTTAGGCCACAGATACAATACTACCACCCTTCCATATACTGACAGCAATAAAGTTTACATTAAAACATTAACTGAATGAAATATTTAATAATGGCGGCAGACAGTTTGGCTGCAAATGAGGAAGTGGAAACACAAGTGGGACTCATGAAATATACAACTGTGCCGTTTTAAACAAAAAATTAAAAAAAAAAAAATATGCACTGATGCACTGTGTGTGTGTGTGTGTGTGTGTGTGTAACTGTCGTGACCGGGTTTCTAAATATGCTGCAGTCTGACTGCTGAATAATGAGGCCAATAAGTGAGAAAAGCAAGCCATAGATGGGGAAAAATTAGGTGGCAATATGAGTGAGAGAGTGAGTGAGTGAGTCACTCAGTCACAGTCTCTCTCTCTCACACACACACACACACACACACACACCAAGTGACGCATTACCATACATTCCTATGCAAGTGTCGACAAAGCCAATGAATATCTCAATAATGACACATGTACACAGATACACAGACACACACACACACACATGCATTATACCCACACAAACACCCACACACATGACTCACACAAACACACACACACACACAGACAGACACCAACCTTTTTGATGCTACCACCAGATTTCTTCACCATCAGCTCGTCCACCATGGACTGTAGGCAAATGCTCATCATGATGGCCTGTCAATCAAGTTAGGAGCACGGGGTCAGATCAAAACACACAAAGAAAACACTGATTGCTCATGTAGGAGTTGGTCCATAAGTTGGATGCTTTAATGAAACATCTCTGACTTCGATGGCGAGACTTTTTGAAAGTTTGCAACTGTGTTTGTATATAGTTAACGTAAAACCATAACAACACCTGAAGATTTCGAAACCAATTATGATTCAAAGGAGCACACACCATTTTTGTGAAAATTAGCCTATTTGCCGTCTGCCCCAGAGCTCAATTAGAGAATACAAGCTTTCAGCTATAGGCTAACCTACTTCCTGAATTATGCTAAGCTAGGCTAATGGTGTCAGACTGTGTTATTGCTCGTACAGCAAAGAGTATGTATCTTCAGGTAGATGACAAATAAGTTCATGTCCCAAAAAAGTCGGTGTGTGTTGGTGTGTGAAATGTGGATTAAAAAGTCTTTTCTGCTCACTGACCTGTGGACTGGTGATTGTGACCCATTGCAGACGGTCTTTGCTCATCAGGTACTCGAAGGCCAGTTCAAGCTTGACCTCACACTTGGCCGAGCTACAGGGGTTAGCCGATCCATTCGCCACCGGAACCTGCTGCATGTGGGGGCGGGTTGTGGTAGAAAAGGGAAAGGACAGGAAGGGGTTTAGTGTCACTTTACCATCACAGTAAAGCTACTGTTATACTGCACAGCTTTTCAGAAATCTCAGGTTAATATCTTATAGATAGACACATCGGTCACATTTTTAAAGAGTGGTTTACTACTGTAGTCATAATGGATGATTGGAGCATACCACCCTGGATTGGTCTATACAGCCCAACTGAATCAAGTCATGCCTGGTTTCGTCCTATTCCTATTCCTAGTCCTACATTACCAGACAGCAAAATCACAGAAACAAGTGGCCATTTTATTTCAAGGTCCTTTTTATTGACCGTGATAGAAATCCAGAAATGAAAGAAAACAACATTTATTGAAGAAAGTAGCATCCACAACTACCATCGCAACTCAACACACCATAATATCCGTGGAACTTGTCAACTCCGACAGGCCAAAGTACTTGAGACTTAAGCAGACAAATCGCGGTGCCGGCCAATTGCAATCCAGGGTAAAAGTTGCAAAGTCTAACCCCAGCTTGAGGGGATGCATTTGGCTCTGTTGTTTATGACTTTGAATACCGCAGTAAATGTCACTTCATTCCCACAGAACATGGCGAATCCCCGAGACGTAAACACCCCTCACAGTGAGGACAGATGTCGCCTCAAATGCATCGGCATCTTAGGTGTCATCACTCTCAAAGTCATCAAATTGGCTTCCTGTCAGGCCGAGGATCAACAGAGACTCAATACACAAAATGCAGCACTAACGGAGAACATAGCAGGGCTCAGTCAAAAAAAAGCTTTCTGTACCAAGAGATGTGCTGTCGAACAGCTTCCCCTACAGCTTAAAGAGAACATGTTGCATTTACTAATTATAAACACAGACAACCAAAAATGTTCTCATGGGCACAGATCTACGTGTGGTCCGGATGAGTCATACAGCTGGTGTAAAATCAGACAGTTTAGCTCTGTAAATAACCGCTCTCCTTTTAACTACTAGGCCGTAGGCTACCCACTTCATGAAACCTATTTGGAGGATATTTTTGTAAGGGGGAAAATGTTCCTTCATGAGGTGAAGTGTTTCTGTGTTTATATGATGGTACCAAATCTCTTTGGGGGTAGGTTTGGGCAAATAAGAGTGAACTGGGCTGAAGCAATCATTCATTGCTCACTTCCTTTCCTGGGTCTATGGCATTAAACAGCAAGCAACATGTCCATCGATCCATTGATCTGGTCACACACAATCCCTTATTTCTGTTGGCCTTAAAACAACCTCTATGTACTCTCCAAATGAAACTACTGAAAGAGCCATTCATTAGCAACTACGCTAACGCATGTCCTTGGCCTCAGCAGACCTCGACTAATAGCAATCACGCCAGGGCTCATTCTGACAGGAGTGTGAAACCCTTAATTAAGTATATAAATTAGGAATGCAGAAACGTGTCTCAGGAGACTGGGGTTTTCCGATCGATGGACTCAGAACAGTCCCGAGAACTGGCATTAGCGTTTAGCTGAGTTAGCGGCTTTGCGGAATTAAAAACAGCAGAGTGGACACTGCTGTTCCCAACAATGGCAGGTCACTGCCGAAACACAAAGGAAGCACTGACATGCCACCAGTGCTTCCGTGATGCATTCTGTTTGACATTCATCATTCATCATTCCCATAACCGTTAACCACTTCTAATGGGAGTTTTTGCACAATTAGTAGCTGATGCTTAGTAGCTGCAGTTCCTCAGAATGTTTGGAGTTGTGTACAATAATTTCCCGCATATAAGCCGCATTGTGTATAAGCCGCAGGGCAGTGTTTTAAGCAAGTTAAAAGAAACAAAATCATATTAACACCATATTAATTGCCCCCCTGTATTAACCTCATAGCGGAAGAAATTTTGCAAAATCAATGTATAAGGCTATAGTCTAATAGTAATGGCTAATAGTCGGGAAATTACGGTATATGGCTTACGTCCTTCATCACTCTAATGTTGTAATTAGCACTATAGATTGTGTGGATAAGCTGGCTGGCAAGAGGTGCTGATGAATGGGGACGACACTCACTAAGAGGGAGGACACTTTGTGACACTTTACAAAGCTGTAAACAAGCGAGCGACTGAAACAGTGAGCAGACTGGAGGGGGCACTTACCGATGACGTGACCCTCCAGCATCTCATGCGCGTGACCTTGAAGCTGCCCTCCTTCATCTGCTCGCTGGGCAGCTTGACGTGGAAGTTGAGCTCGTTGTTGCCCGCGCTCACGATCACGTGGCAGCCCTTCTCCGGGAAGTCCGTCACGCACGGGTCGAACTTGATGTAGCCGTAGTACTTCAGCGTCTGAGCCAGTCGGATCAGCTGAGGAGGAGACACAGGTCCATGGGCACAACTTAAATACATCTCCACCAGGCAAGATCCTCCTAAGACTACAAAACAGTAGTAGGCAGCTATGGCCTACAGGTTGGGAGTGGGACACACTAGTTAGCCTTTAGCTAGCCTGTAATTAAAAGGGAGCTAAAGGCTAACCTACTTCCAGTGAATCATGTTTAAGGTGTGTCATGGTGTCAGACTGAGCTATTGCATACTGAGAGGAGAGAAGGATAGGCATCCTCTTATCTGACTTAAATCCATGGCCATAACTTAAAACATCTCCACCAGGCGAGATCTTCTCAACAGGGGAGCTACACCAGGCGCGTAATTGAAGCGTTCTGTTCGCAATGGGCATGCTGCAGCAGATAATACGCACTATAATCAATGGAAATGGCTACACCAGACACGACAGTGGCACGTACATTCGAAAAAAAATAGACCAGTCTTCTAAAATGGATTTTACACGTTGTGAACGGAATGCTTCAGTTACGCGCCTAATGTAGCTCCCCTGTTACTACAAAAACAGTAGTAGGCAACTGTGGCCTACAGGTTGAAAGTGGGACACAAGCTTTTAGCTAGCCTGTAACTAAAAGGGAGCTAAAGGCTAACCTACTCCCAGTGAATCATGTTAAGGTGTGTCATGGTGTCATGGTGAGCTATTGCATACTGAGAGGAGAGAAGGATAGGCATCCTCTTATCTGACTCTAGAATGTGGTGTGTTCCTTTAAGACAGAATGCAGACAGACTGAAAATAGTTTAAACATAATGACACAAAAGTCAACAGCAATTCATGAGTTTAACACACCTCCACCGGTGGTTCTTTTCCTTTCTTTTGAAACCTTAAAGGGATAGTTCGGGTTTTAAGACACGAAGTTATATGGGTTCCCTGTCAGCAACGTTGTGCATCAGTACTGACTTACCCCCCCACAGCGTCCTGTGAGCCGAGATCCAGCCGGTTTTTGATCGTTTTTGATGCCGGACTATTTTCTTCAGCAAGTTTCTGGGGTCACGAAAGTAAAGTGTTTTTCTTCTCAAAACCATATGCGTTCAACAGAGTGATATATTTGCACCACAAAAACGTTGTCCAGCTGTCAGTAGCGCGCAGTGATAGGAATCGCGAAAAATAAGTAAGTGATAACGAGGTTTGAATTTTTCCTGGACAACGTTTTTGTGGTGCAAATATATCACTCTTTTGAACGCATATGGTTTTGAGAAGAAAAACACTTTACTTTCGTGACCCCAGAAACTTGCCGGACTACTTTCTTCAGCATCAAAAACCGGCTGGATCTCGGCTCACAGGACGCTGTTGCGGGGTAAGTCAGTGCTGATGCACAACGTTGCTGACGGGGAACCCATATAACTTTGTGTCTTAAAACCCGAACTATCCCTTTAATGCTTAATTCTGGTTAGAAACTAGAAGCAGAACCCTTGATGTGCAGAGTGAATGTGCTTGCAGGCGTAGGCTCCACGGGGGTGTGTGCATTTTCCCCAGTGGTGGCAGGGAGACAGAAATACCTCTTTCTTTGAGCCTTTCTCCTGCAGTGATTTGAGCTGTCTGTGCTGGTCTTTGTTGACTAGGATCCAGCCTCGCTCGATGTCCGACACCGTCTAGGGAGAAAAGGAGACATACTTAATCTCCCAGCCGACAAAAACGGAAATCCACCTCCATCTGGGGGGAAATCAGATGGTGCTCTATGGCGTCTACACATGAGTCATTGGCAGAATGATCCACGGTATTTCAAGCACCTACTGTACACCTAAATAGACCCCGGTGATACAGACTGATTTCAGTGTATGGGTGCATAGCGTTTTCTTTTTGAGTAATGGTACTTTATAGGAATGTTCCAGAAGGGTGTCATTGTAAAGTTTAGGCTTCTGGCCTGTTTTGCAATTGCTTTATAGTTTTGAAAGTGTATGTAAATGTAAACAAATAAAAAAAACACCTTAGGTTAGAGTGAAGATTTGTCAGTGTAATTTCAGCGTTTTTCTAGACTGCATGTGGACCCCAAACTTCACAATCACATTTCTATTGTAAATCTTATTGTAGGAAATATTTTGGAATCTTGCTCCTTTAAGAATGTAATGACTATTCCAGAGGCTGTGATAAACAGCTTGTACAAACCCCCCATCCTCCAACCTCCTCTTCAATCCATTGCCAAACAGGACTGAAGGTGTATCACAAAGAAGGATTACCAATTTATCCTGACAACTGCAGTGGAGTAAACCCCTACACACTGGGCTGGTTAACACAAACTTTACCCAGATTTGGCAGGATTTGTGTCAGCTTTTTAGTCCACGTGTTTTTCCAACTCAAAAATCTGGCTTCCAGAGATGGTCTCTGGAGGGTTGTGCTTGCAACAACACAACCGCAGCCAGCAACTGTTTCTCTTTTTTCCTTGTCATAACGGCGGGAAAAGCAAACATAAATAAAAGGCACACTTGCAACAAAACCCGAATGACAAAGTCCAACACTTTCAGTTCCCATTTTGTGCTTTAGATGCAAATGTGACTTCCTTGCACACACGCGGGAGTGGAAAGGACTGCAGACGGTGCAGCTGACTGCTCCAAAACGCCCTTCTTGTTCTCATTACAGTTAAAATTCAAAACCACCCAAAAGCAACATCTACAATTACAGCAAGCCCAGCACAGCTCTCCCATATTTGCAGCTTTTGAACTACAACAAAAAATGTTGGACTGCTTTGTTTTCTATTGGAATGTCCGAACTGCTTGCGAGTGATGCAGCTGCAAATGTGTGCGCAACGTTTTGGGCAGAACTGTCGTCAGACCACTTTCAGGAACTACTCCGAGGAGCAGTATGAGAGAAGAGTGTGCCTTGAATCCTTTATAAATGGAGTACAATGTTTAGGAACTGAACCGTGGTTAATTGGATCTGCTATACCATGAACACGGAAAAGGGTTTTTAAGTAGAAGAAAGGAATGCATTTTAGTCTAATACTATGTACTACCTGATCTATAAAATCCCTGATGGTGGTTTTGCTCTTCTAAAGACGGGACATCAGGCTAAAGCCAGCTGGTTTACCTGAGAGTATAACAAGTTCAGGCCCACTCTGTTGTCCATGACGTCGTTGTCATACGCCGTGTCCCAGTAGCTGGGGAGAGAAGAGAGGAGAAGAGAAGAGACGTGATTAGGTAGGGAAAAGAGAAACTGCAAGTCAATGCCCATTTTTGTTCAGAGCAGAATCAGCAAAGCGTGACAGCAGCAGTCAAGTATGCGAGCAAAACAAATGGATAAGAGTCCAGCCATTTATCACTGGATGCAAGTAACAAGACATCATTCATTACATCATCCGTCTTTTTCTTTGATATAGGCCAAGACTCTTTTTTTATATACCGAGGCCAAAGAAACTTGTTACCTTGTCCTCAGAGCACCTTTTACACACTGAGATCACTACGAGGTTCAACACACCTACACAAATGTACTGTAGACATCCATGCGTGCACACACACCCACACACACACACACACACACACACACACACACAATCTGTACCACTTCTGCCCTGTTGCTTACACCTGCCCCTACAAGTGAGGAGGTAAAGGTCCAATCAAATGTAAAGGCTAGGTATTTAGCAAACATTTTTCCCGAAAGCGACTTCTAGCTCAGGTCACCTAAGCTGTGACCGTACCTGCCACATCTGCACATGTGAAATAGAATAGACCTTAACAGGACATTATTTCGCAATAAATGACCGCAAGGGTGTGACCCTGCAGTGGAGGGATGCCAGAGTGGGCAGCGTTCTAGAGTTTCAACATCACATTGCTGCTCATCGGTCATCAGTGGTCATCCAAACCCAATGGCCAACCTCTCCGGCCTCCAGCAGCGCACAAAATCCATCCGGCCGAAACCCCTTCAAGTGCTCCTGAGGGCCTGATTGCTTTGCCTGACCCGCTCGATTGAAACCAGACCTTTATCACTCATCGCCGTTGTTTTCGTGCGCAGCGACAGCCCTGGAGGACAGCTCGCTGGCGGCGGACAGCGTTTAAAGACAGACACGCACTTTCGAAACCGTTCTACACCCTCTCTCCCGAGTGACTACACTCAGCAACACATCAACGCTTCCTCGACGCTTCCGACAACCGCTCCGGGGAGCAGAGCGAAATAACATACCGCAGGTCCACCGTAACCATGTGTGGAAAACGCAAGAGGATGTTCCTGGTCGACCCCAAGTGACCCGCGTTAATGAAAAGTGGGTGAAGGAAACGAGATGGCGAGTGGACTTGAGCAAAACCCTCCAAGCTCCAGAGAGCCGAGAAGGAAAATTGGATCGAGATCCCGTGCGAGCGAGCACCGTCTGTCGGCACAGTTTAATTACAGTCGTGAAATATTAAAGCCGCTCCCGACTGAGTTAAGGATGGATAGCATAATGGAACTGTTGATGGAAATGATCTCTCAAACTGTGATATGAAATGCATGTTAGAATAGCTGCAATAACATTGGCGAAGCCGCGGCTCCTGGCTTCAAAGATCAGTGCAAACTTTTGGCATCTCGATCCTATCCTGTCGACAAACAACATCATCATCATTACTTTCCGTTCCGCCGTTCCAGTTTGGTTCTCAGAGGAGACTTGTCCGCTTGATCTTTCTGATGTTTTCCCATCTTGATTGATACAAAAACACAGAGAAAGATACTGACAAACCAAGACATACACGCCCTGATATACCGATGCACCAATCTTTCTCTTTCTCTCTTTCTCTCTCTCTCTCTCTCTATCTATCTATCTATCTATCTATCTCCCTCTCTCTCAATCGCTTACTCTTTCAGTCTCTCTCTCTCTCAAAAGTAGGTCAGCAGAACTGAGGCCATCCTTGAGGGAAACATTAAATTGAGGGGGCGACATGTCCTGAGCACTTAGCGTATGTGTTTCTTTTAAAAAAAAATGATTGAAAAGAGGTGTGTGTGCACATGTGTATGGCAGTGTGTGTGTGTTTGAGGGGAAGTGATGTGTGTGGGTGTGGGTGTGTGTTGAAGGGGGGGCTTTGTGTGTGTGCTTGAAAAAGAGAGTGATTGTGTTTACTTCTAGATCTGGATTGTTGAGATTGTTGGTATTGTGCGCGTGCATGTCTGTCTGTGTATGTGTGTGTGTGTGTGTGTGTGTGTGTGTGCATATAACTTGGGATAGCCGAGTCATTACCAAAAGCAAAGTCAGATTAATTTCCCAATTTAACAGCCACACAATCAGGACCTCTGGCTCACAGATTCATATTTACTGAGTATACAGTATACACGATTCCTTCAGCCTCCTGTCCTTTTTTTCCAGCTCTCCGTGAGAGTGTGGAGGGGCCTTTCGCACGAGTAGGAAAGCCGACGTATTTATGCAGCTGGAGGAGGCCAAGCGCTGGGGGTGCGGAGGGGTCGAGAGCTGAGCGCCGGCCTCTGGGTTAAACACCCCCGTAAGCCAATCAAGTTGGGTGAGCCGCGCGGTTCCCATGCACGCCTGTCACCAGCGCACTTCACACTCCACACTCCTACGCTGTGTAAGTGTGTGTGTGTGTGTGTGTGTGTGTGTGTGTGTGGTGTCAGAACTTGAAGAGAGGGCAGGAGGAGGGCACTGCGTTGAAATGAAGGCAGATGATCTGACAAGATTCAGTCACAGGCACCCACATGCCTGCAGAGGATTCACTCTGTGTGTGTGTGTGTGTGTGTGTGTGTGTGTGTGTGTGTGTGTGTGTGTGTGTGTGTGTGTCAGGACTCATGAGGGGTGGTGTAGCGCTCCGCTATCTCCATGACATCTGGCAGTGCATCAAAAGAGAGTGAACTGTTCGCTTGACACGACTCTTCTGAGAGATCACAGGGGATCATGCAGAGGTCAAAAGGGCCTTCTCCTCTGCTAGTTCACAGCGTTCAGTGCGCCATGTGCTTTATAGGCTTGGTGTAGGGTTGCATCAATGCATAGCCAAGGCATTTGCAGCTGATATGGTAACATCCAAGACATGTGCATGGTAACAGACATGAACTGGAGAAGTGGACTCCCATTCCACTTCAGACACTTCATTTGAGAAAACTCAAAAAATGCATCTTCCATTTGCTTCTAATAATCTTCAAAGTGCTGACAACTCTACTTCTCCTTGACTCTGGAACTCATAAAAGTGGGTGTCATCACCTTCTGGCCGTTACGTGATCAAGCCAACACATCTTTGGGGCATAAATTACAGCAAGCACTGACAAGGCGAATATGAACCCGCTTGCCGTGGCCAAAAGAACAAAGCATTCTACTGCATTGTCTGGACTGCAGCAATGGAGCAGAGTGAACAAAGGCAACACACTTCCACGTTCACAACTTCCCTCTTTCCTGATGCATCTCATGGCCGGAACTAATTTTGTAATGACTAGGCACATCAAACGGAGGTGTTTTATTGGATATTGGTGCAACAAACAATAACAGCCAATCATGGACACTACCACTAGTCAATTTATATCCCACTCCATGTTTGACTTGGGGATGGGATTTTGTGTCTTTGGGATTAAGAATCTCCATTATGCATTTCTTTGGTGTGGATTGACCTTCCCCTTTTCTGTGTGAGGCAATAGGGAAGAGGAAGTGGAGGAGTAGCCGCGTGGGTGAGGGCTACGGAGGGCGCGCCTACCTTTTGCGGAGGACGATGTGGAAGTCTGGGCTGTGGAGACTGGTGACCGACACGTAGGGCAGCTCGAACTCCTGCAGCTTCCTCACAACTTTCTCATCACCAACAGCAGTCAGGGAGAGAGGGGAAGGGGGCAGGGAGAGAGAGAGAGAGAGAAGGAAAGAAAACAAACAAGAGAAAAATCAACATACTTTTCGGAATCAGAAATAATAACGGCACACAGTGATAAGACGAAGGCATGAGAATCCATCTGGCTAAAATTCAGCCGTCCAAATTCATCACAAAGGAGCTACAATACATGAGATGGGAAGAATAAATGAGGCTAATAGAGAATTTTTTAAAAAGTGAGAAAAGGGGTGGGAGGGACAGTAAGTGTCTCTGTGTGTGTGAATGACAAACAAAACAGACATCCGCTTATGAATGACGAGACACCATTCTGCTTTTTTTATCCTCTTGTATCAAACCGCAGGTGGACAGAACAATCAGCAGCCTTTTAAACCGGAGCGAAACACATAGTTGAATACCACTGCCACTGCCTGGGCTTTGACATTTTTGCGCAATCACCAACGGCCATGAACTGGGAGTGCTGCAACCGAGGTGGCTAGGAGCTGTTCCAAACCAATCACATCGCTCAGCTATGGCTTCGGGCTACGCATACTATAGGTAACAGTGGCAGGGAGGAGACGACCACACCCAAATCAACACGCTTTGATTTCTCCTTTTGAACACATCGACATTGACGGACACAGGTTTCAGGACTTCTGAGTAAATTAGGAGATCGACATTGAAAATGTGTCTTTGCCAGTTGAGAGTTTACAGCGATCGACCTTTGAAAAGTAAAGGAGAGGAGAGGAGAGAATACTGAACTTGCCTAAGGAAAGGTTACTCTTTACAATTGTGCTTAAAAGGTCAGAGAAAGTCCTCCTGCTGATCAATTAATATCGTCAGCCAAACGTTGGGAGTAACCGTTCACGTTAACGTCACATATAAGTGTCATATTGAACACTCCCTCTCTACGGCCGTCATAAAAAACAAATTTTAGAGGGAAGTGGGGTATCAGTTCTCTTCAATCGTTCCCAGTAACTGTCTGCTATGCTACAATTCTGGGTATGGTTGACAAAGTGGAGGAGGAAGTGTCGCTGTTAATGGATTAGAAGCGAACAGTTCTTGGGAAAGTGACCGTCTCCGTGCTTGTTTGCCTTTAGTAGTGTAGACGAGCCCTAAAACAAAAAATGTAATGGACACATGTCCAGACTTGTCTCACTGGCAGGCAGAAGCCATCTTCCTTCTGGCAGCGCTGTGTGGGAATAGTGCCGTGAACAAATCCAGATGTTTTATGGCAGCATTTGGCTGCGATGGCCATCCTTGACCTCGGCTCGCAGATAGGGGTGTGAGGGATCGGAGGGAGAACAGCTTTGCTGCAACGTGGGAAATTCACAGCCCCACTGGAAGAAAACAACAGTGCTGAAAATACTACATCGACAGCTGGGGTGGAAAACAACATCTGTAATGCTTCCAGAGCACTTGTTCAACAACACTTTGATACCGTACTTACATAACCATAATGCCTCATTATACTAACTACAGCTTTACGTAATTACACAAGTATCTGTGTATTAATCTGTGTATGTCGATAAGCATATTACTCTGCACTTGATAATAACATCACACTGACAGATATTCCGTCTAAAACGTGGCTAAACTATGTCTTGCTGATAACGACAAAGATTGGGTATTTGTGCATGAGGCATTCCAAAAAAGACTAAGACGTCTTAACTACTTAGAAAACCCTCGCTGGGACCTGCAGGGAGGGGTCCAAACCACGGATAGATTAGCGGCCGGGCAAATGCCAAGCCCAGATTTCTGGTACAGCCTGTACCCATGTTTGCAAAACAGCAGCCTTTCAAGGCCTGGAGCAGGTCCTGATCGAAGTCTGTCTTGCATCGCCCTCAGTCAACAACAGCTTGGCTTCTGTGTGTGTGATGACAAACACACAGTAAGTCGCACTCTCGAGCCCTCTCCGCGGCGCGCGTGGCGAGTAGCCACGGGTGGACAACAGTGTGCCAGAGAGCGACTCAACTCCGTGGGGTCCTCGGGGGCTTACGCGGGACTCCTACTGGGGCTGTGCTCTGTCCAAACTGACAAGACTCTCTTCCAAGTTTGGACTGAGTGATGAAGAAAACAAAAAACGGAAAAAATTCAAACTGGCAGATTGAGTTACTGGAAGCGTTAAAAATGGAGATTACTGTGGCTCCGAGGCTTGCTGGGGGTAGCCAGCATTGGTAAAAAAATGCAACACCTCAAAAATGTAAATTACTTCTTCAAAAAAAAAAAATAACGGGGGAAGGGGAAAAGATGAATCTCTTTCCCTCTCCCCTTAATCCAGAACCAAGAGGGTCCATCTTGGATTGATTTATTAACATCCCTAAAGGAGAACTCTTTGGCAGCACACACGACTCACACTTATGTATTTACCACTGAGGAGACAGTGACAATGCACACAGCAAGCAATTCCATTGATTCCTCACCGCCATGAATCATTCTGTTTATAATGCATTTCAGAGCCTGCTTGTACTGTATGCCTGGAGAAATATTTTGTTTATCGGAGCTCCTCACTCAATTTATTTGGTATTGAGCTGCTTCTTGAGTGCCTAAAGTGTTGAGTAGATTCACAAACATTTATACATTCACTTCTCTTCTCCAAGGCTGAGGCAAACTGGAGGTTGAGAGAATGTGAGAGTGAATTATCAACGCATAACCAGAGAGAATTGGACGCCCCCCACACCAATTCCATCTCCCGTCTTTCTGGATGCATCTGCTGCTGCGGCAAAGGGAGGCAACCAATGAAGCCAAAACAATAAAGCATTTTTACAATGCACACTAGGCAGAAAAAAAATATTTCTCTATTTATTCAATATTTATACACCTACCTATACACATCTATATAAAAAATATGCATTGTGTACATATGAGTCTTGTTTAAAAGCATTTAAGATATGAGGGTAAATTGTATGATTACTGGAGCTCAGCAAAGAGCAGTGCAGAGTGCATAAGTGGAGTTATGCGGAAAGCATCGGAATGCAGGACGTTCTTGTCCTCAGAGTCAGCTGGCTCAGGGAAATGGGGAAGGGGGAGGGGGAGGGGGAGGGAGGGGGTGCAATCAGCTGCAGATAGCCTCAAAGAACATGGTGACCTGGCTGTGATGGGATGACTGTTTCTCTGATGGCATCATTGTAGATCCTGTTCCATGTGTTTCTGACGCACAACAACCCATGACACATGAAATAATTCACACAGCAAAAGTGCTTCAAGAGAGATTCTAAGACTTAAAGCGGCAATACGTATAGTATATAGTGTTTATATTTGTATTGTAAGAACTGAAAACAGGTCTCGCTGTTCATTAAGCTTGACTACACTTCCCAGAATGTTTCACTATTTTGTTTTTGAGGATAGAAGAGGAACAAGAGTTTTTGTGAAAAATGGTGCAATGCTATACTGTATGAGTCCATAAAGCATACTAACACTCCACATGTTTTACATACAGTTGTTGCCCGCAGTCTACGGTCATCTACAAACATGAGAGATGTAATTGACAACATAATTAAATTAGCCTGAGAGAAACCCAATCTGTTCCCAGAGCTATTGGGGCACATGGCTCGTGCTAACACGCTAATGATTATTACTGACAGGGCGAGACAAGTCGGCAGCAAATGAAATTCCCTCCTCCAGATTCAATTAATTACTCAAATTAGTCTACCACAGCCTACCCTCACGACAGGCCGATTGGTGACCTCTCACGTTACTGTGACCAGCACACATGCTCATTCTGTTTCAGCCCTGGGACACAATCCACTTTCACAACAATGACACAGCATACGGAAATACTGTATATTCAAAAGATTTTTGTCAGGAAACATACTTTAGATGATAATTTATAAATTGTGAACATTTATGTGGGTCCTTTGTCATCCAACACCAGATACATACAATGTCACTAAAACTATAGCTTCACATTGCACTATTTATTGGCGTTGTAAGACACACATAAAGTTAAGTTAAAGGTGACTGGAAAAAAGTGTCTCCTAATTATCAAAGTGACAGAGACTTGCAACAGCAGGAATGGAACCCAAGTCAACCAATGGTCAGTCAGTGCCGTTACAACTGCTCCATCAGGCCCGACAACACATAGGAAACCCACAAGTGTTACTGTATACAGTGCACTAACTAAGCTCCATAGATATTGACTGGTAGAAATGTACTTGTAAATGTAAAAGGTTGGAAGGTGTAGGAGAGGCCATTACTCACAGGTATATCCTCCCTCAGCCGACTCTTGGACCAGCGAGAGGCTGAAGTATCCCACCAGCTCGTCGGGCAGGTCGAGCTTCGTCGCCACCGCCTGCCAAGGACAAAAGCCACAGACAATCAGAACAGGTCTCCGATCCAGGATGCTCCAAAGATAATTGATTCAGGGTGGTGTGGATCTGTTCTCATTTAGCAGGGGAGAGTGCACCCGGCCTCGTTAGTTCTGTTGTAGATCTATGGAAGCCTCTAAGCCTTGTAAGTGTCATTACAAAAAACGTACACAATTCTAATAACTCAAATACAATGTATGCATTGTCTTTCCTCATAATAATGCGTTTGCATTTGTCATGCTAGTAAAACCAAGACACTTTTTTGTTTATCATTGTTGCCAGACACGCCACACATTATGCAAATTGTCTTTATTTTCCATGTTCTGTGTCAGGCTGTGTATTTGAGCACAACATGCACGCTTATTAGAGAGAGCTTTGTTTTCACAATGGCACTTAGAAGAGAGAGATGAGACAGACAAAAAAAACACACACAAAAAGAAAATGTACAAAAGAAGCATAACATATAACCAGGGACAAGGACATCTTACACAAAGTGCAATGGCAGGTACAGATAATCTGAAAAAAGAGGACTACAGCTAAAATCTATGAGGAATTCGGCTGACGGCGGCCGCCGACAACTCGGAAAGGGAAAAGCTGTCCAGTGGAAATGTGGAGGGGTGTTTGAAGCATGAGCCCGAGAGAAAAGGTCAAACCCCCTCACTGTGAGCCAACAGGGTCCATCTGTGCAATTTCTCTCCCTTCAGGAGCGGAGGGCTGGGGAGCCAGGGGAGGGGACGCAAACTTCCAGACAACTTTGACTTCTCCGAGGCAGTGACCCAAATTGGGCTGTCCGACAGGCCAAGGCTACTCTGATCGATGGACTTTTGTGCCTGCAGGCAATCGATCCCATCTGCTTTGGAAGCATTTTCCCGGGCCTGAGAATTCTATTGCATTTTTTTTTCCACCCCTTCCTTTCTCTGGTTAATGGACAAAAGAGGTCTTATGACCAAGTCACTCGAGCGGGACAGAGAGAGCTTAGGGTTTACAGTACACTTGGGCACTTAACCACTTTATAGCCCTCTGGTTGCAGTTAGGGGCAACTGGAACCAAAGTGATTACAGTGAAGGACTTTAAGGACATGTGCACTCACTGCAAAGGCATTCTGACGTGTGGTCACCTGAGTGCAGCTCGAGACGCAGGACACACAAGCACACAAACAACACACGCTAACACATAGGTGCATGGATAATGGGAGTTAAACACACTCACAAATACCACACACACACACACACACACACAACAGACAAACAAACACACACACATACACACACGCATAGCATGGACAATTGAGCAAACACACACACACACACACACACACAAACAAACACAAAACCACACTCACACAAACACACACACACACACACACACACACACACACAAGACTGCTTCTGCACGTCAGACAAAAAGTGTGTGATAGACTACAGCTGAGAGCGCAATGCACCTCAGCTTGAGCCTCAGGAAATGAGCTGACTCAAGGTAACCTTTGGATGTGCAAGATGGTGAAGGACATGACAAACATGGAGGGAGAGAGAGAGAGAGAGAGAGGGAGAGAGAGAAAGAAATAACACTATAAAGAGAGGTAGAATGACTGAGAGAAACAGAAATAGCAAATATGTCTGCTGATAACGCATCCCGTTTGTCAGCATAGTACACTGTCAGTTGGTTCCATAAATGTGCAATGACAGTGAGAACTGCATGACACATTCCTCCGCTCAATTCACAGCACTAGTTGCCAGGGCCAATGTTTTTTTGACACCACCCGGGTTATGTAGAGTTGATAGACTGAACCCAAGAGGGGCTTTTGCGTGCTTCATGTACAGGACAGATGGATAAGTGCCTGTCGGAGCACTGGAATGAACTCTGGAGCGGTCCACAAAAAAAAAAAAAGGAATAAAAAAGGAACAAGCAAACAATGGTTTCACAGCCTATTACACCTCATTGCTGGCAGCCATATGTGCAGGCTGGCATCACTCTGGGCGCGTTTTTTTTTTTTTTTTTTTTACGATTTTTTTTTCGACGGCTGGTCGGATGGGCGGAGGACACAGAGGGCAGACTGTAGACACAGCCTTTGGCAGCAGGACACAGGAAATGAAAGAAAATCGAAAGGTGGATATGAAAAGGTGGGAAAGAGGGAGGGAGAAGGAGAGAGAGAGAGAGACAGAAGAAGAGAGAGGGGGCAGTGCCTTGTGTGGGTATACTGAGGGGGGGGGCCTCAGTCACAGTATCCCAAGAAGATGTACAGTACCTCCAGAACGTCCTCCGTCTGGTCAGACGTGAGGATGTTGACTCGCACTTTCTGACCGTTGGACAGGTGCACCTCCAGCTGGACCTCCTCTGTGGGGATCTGCTGTGTTTCCTGAGGGAGAAGCAACACAGGCAGGGGTCAGACAAAGAGACAGTGAGAGAGAGAGAGAGATAAAGAGAGAGAGAGAGAGAGAGAAAGAGAGAGAGAGAGAGAGTGAGAGAGAGAGAGAGTGAGAGAGAGAGTGAGAGATACTTAGACAGACAGAGGTAATGTGATCTGGATCTAGCTCTTACTGAAGGCAATACACCAATAATCTACCTCACAAAGTTCTGGACAAACTCAAAGCAGCAGTACAAATGGGTTGCATCAACACATTGAACATCTACCGGTCACTTGGATATGTAAGCTATAATTCATGAGGAAAACGTTTGAATGAATATGACTATAATTAATAATTATATCATAATATGACTATAATCAAAATATTTATTCAGTCAGGACCACTTTGTCTCGAAGATAGCATTATACTATTGCATGATATTCCTTTTAGCGGTATGCTCTGTTTTGGGGGGAGCCCTGCCCTTCAATGTTCAAACATGGAAAGTCCAAGGCAGAGGAGAGCAGCAATAAACCCCCCATGGGGTACAGAAGAGAACAAACATCAATGACAAAACATTGCAATCAGCAAAGCTGTTAGACTGACAGTCAGCTGGGCCATCCAGGGAAGGTTTCCAAAGTGATTTCATGCTCCCTTTAAAGAGTATTGTTTTTGTAAGTACCAAAATACATTATTTTGGTATATAATATTTTCATATTGTGTGGCTACTGTATTTTGAAGTTTATTTCTACAGTATGCACTTAACATTAGGGACATTGCAGGTCAATTTGAGGTGTGCACCCCTAAATATTCTGCTTGGGCTGATTATATTTTTAGAAAGTGCCTACAGAACTCATAATAGAAAAAGGTTAGTCTGTTGCCCTGGTGGTAGATAATGTTGGCTGTGGATTTTACTTCTTTTTGCCTTTCAATCAAGTCAGGCTTATACAGCGGGGAGTTCTGCCATTTACAATAGTCTGCTTTCCAGGGGGTTTCAGGCCTGTAAGTATGAAGAGTCAAAGTAACAATAATTAAATATAAAGTAAATTACAAAGTAAAATGTCATGTAAGTCATATCACCAAGTATCAAATTTAAATATATCAACGATTATTAAATGTAATCTAATTTAAAGTTTAAATCAATGTAATTTGAATTTTGAATTACATTACACTTTAAATCAATTGAATAAGAAGTTGAATTAATTTGAAGTCATACATTACATTTACATTTCTCTGTTGTTCTCATTTTGAATGAGACTTAAAATTTCAGCCTCATGCAATTCCGTGCGCCACCATTTAATTCGAACGCCTTTACTTCAGACTTTGCACTTTGGTACTTCAAGGTTGTACTGTCACTGTCAATCATGCTATGTCCCCCGCCCCCCGCCCATCCACTGAATCTGAGTTGATTTATCAGGTCTTTAGGAAGACTCACTCACTCCGGGCGAAATTATCACCACGTTGTACACTGTACACCGAGGTGGGAGTAACAAAAAAAACAAATCAATGGCGGTGGCTCCGGGGGTCGTAACTGGAAATATTAAATGTGAATAAAGGTTTCTTGACCACTTTTAATGGCTTATTTTGATACGGTTTATTGATATGCTAAACAAATGTGTTCAGGACACACTATCATTGAAGGTTAGCTTGTTAGCTTGTAAGCTTGTTGACCCATTATAACCAATTGAAAACACATAGCAAGCTAGGCGACTAGATAGTTAGCACGCTGATATGAACTGTGGTGTTTCTGTAGATTATGAATTGTTGTCAACATGAAAACATTCAAACGGATTTTTGTGTGTATGCCACTTGAACATACTTGGGCTAAATAAACCCGTCTAGCTAACAGAACACTAAGCTAACCACTAACCACTAAGCTAACCTGTTGACCACTGAGCCGAAACGCTAGGTGTGTGACAACTGGACAACACCCCCTGGGTGAAATTTTAGCAGGCGTATTTCGCGCAAAGACAGTAGAAGATCTCGCATGGTGACATGCTCTGTGGAAACCCAGCGTCAGACGAAGGACGAAGGCTCTAGTGATGGTGATGAAGTGGGGGAAACTATTACTAAAGAACTGATAAATCGACTCAGATTCAGTGGATGGGCGGGGGGCGGGGGACATAGCATGATTGACAGGTGACAGTACAACCTTGAAGTACCAAAGTGCAAAGTCTGAAGTAAAGGCGTTCGAATTAAATGGTGGCGCACGGAATTGCATGAGGCTGAAATTTTAAGTCTTATTCAAAATGAGAACAACAGGCAAATGTAAATGTGATGTATGACTTCAAATTAATTCAACTTCTTATTCAATTGATTTAAAGTTTAATGTAATTCAAAATTCAAATGACATTGATTTAAACTTTAAATTAGATTACATTTAATAATCGTTGATATATTTAAATTTGATACTTGGTGATATGACTTACATGACATTTTACTTTGTAATTTACTTTATATTTAATTATTGTTACTTTGACCCTTCATATGTAAGCACTGACATTTGGTGTGTGTGTGTGTGTGTGTGTGTGTGCGTGTGTGTGCGTGTGCGTATTCCAAGTACACTCATGAGGCTCCTTAAGTCTTTGCCTGAGCACTCTGCAGATTCATCTTCCTCCAGCACCCCTACTGGCTTGGGGGGGGGGGGGGGGGGGGGGGGTGTTGGAGACATTGAGAGGGATGTGGGAGGCACGCCGCCGTGGCCGTAAATCTCCGTGGCGCTGATGAAATGACAAGGCAAGCCTGATCTGATAACCCAGGGTGCATTGCTCTACTGCTGCCGCAGAGAAGCCAGTGAGGAGAGGGGGAGCAGAGGAGGAGAGGAGCGGAGCGGAGGAGGGGGCACAGTGCAGACAGGCTCAGACTGCATAATGAGACAGCTACTGCGCTCTGTCTGTGTGTGTGTGTGTGTGTGTGTGTGTGTGTGTGTGTGTGTGTGTGTGTGTGTGTGTGTGTGAAAGTGAGAGAGTGAAAGAGTGAGGGATAGCAAATATGTGTGTGTGCATTGTGCTATGTGCAATCAGGTGTGTGTGTATGTGAGAGTGAAAGAGTGAAAGAGTGAGAGAGAGTAAATATGTGTGTGTGCATTGTGCTATGTGCAATCAGGTGTGTGTGAAATTGAATGCATGTTGCATACTTATGCGTACAGTGTGTGAAGTGTACACAAGGTGCATGATGTACATAAGGGAGGGGGATTAACAGATAGGCACAGCAGCATCAGTTAAGCCCCTAAAACCTTAACCACAAAGTCTGAAGAACATATACAGGTAAGCCTAACACAGATGTAGTGTAGATACAGCAGCATCAATACAACTTTGCTTTGTTTCTTTGTTGTTCTGTTTGTTTGTTGGTTTGTTTGTTGTACTTTCCCGTATTTTCTTTGTTTTATACTGTATTTTCCTTCCACTATGTAAAACGACCTTGGGTTTGAGAAAGGTGCCATACAAATGAAACGGTTAAAAATAATTAACTGTTGCTGGAGACATTCAGGCTACAACAATTGCGTTTGCGAGCACCGATACACCAACACAAGCCCTGGGCCCGACAAGAGAACACACATCCTAACAACCACATCAGCCACAACGAGCACAACATTACACACGTCACCATAGAAATAACCATAAACAAACTAGCGCGCAGGGTAAACATCACTGCCGCCAGAGGCATACTATGGGAGCATAATACCGGCTCCAGTCCACACAAAGGACAAAGCACTCAAGTCATAGCCGAGTGCTCAACCATTCATAAGTACGCCATTGGCTGCTGATAAATAAACACAAATCCGAGTCTCTGAATAGTAGTTCTTCAACAGAGATTGTAAATCAATACCGTTATTCACAACATGGAGCACTTCTAGAACACGGCCAGATTGCGTACAATGTTATGAGGGTCCACCTCACGGAATGAGTGTCGTGCATGGTGGTCTTTTGGGGTTAAAGGTCAAGATACTGATTTGATTCATGGCACATGTTTGTATTATATTGATAGCCGTCACATATCAGGAATAGCTCCCTAAATACTTAGAGGAAAGCACCCAGTGATTACATCAACATTGCTTTAAGGGAAAAAATGCACCTACGTAGCAGAGCAAATCGGACAAGGACTAACCTGTCAAAATCATCTACAGAACAGATAGTTGCATGTTGCAACACAAGGCCTTAGGGAGGGCCTTTCAAGGTAATCATTATTGGAGAGGGGATGTTGTCTCTATTTTAGCGTGTTTCAGTGTAAAACTATATACTAACATTAATGACCTAAGAACACTGGCCAAAGGGGATCTTTGACTTTGAACTCGGAGCAAGGCACTGACCATGCCTACTGTTTGAACAAGAATGGAACAATATTTGCAAAATCAGAGAGTCAATCTTAACTCCAGAGATTGCAGCATGCATTAAGACCATGTTGTTTTCTTGTAGAGCTAAACTTTAGGGAAAATGATGCATTTACCATCTACAAATCTATTAAATAAAAAAAACTGGGCACTTAAAATGCCTAAATCTTTGTACGGCTAATTAAAACAGTTCTGCCTTGACAAATGGGAGTTAAATTCCAGAGGAAATAGAAAACATATCTAGCTTGGATTGTGCTTGCAGGGGCACTAGCTTGTATTAATAGCACTTAAATTCTTACCAAGACTTTTGGAATGGGCAGATTTATCACTGTTCTACCTAAGAAAGCAGCGCCGCATTGATGGATCACATAGTCAATACACCCCAACGCCCAATTCAGACGGGTCATTGATTTGGGGATCACTTATGAATTCCCTTCAATAGCTGTGCTGACTGGCAAATAACAGATTGCAAAGAAGAAGGTCACAGAGAATGAGAATGAAATTGGGATTTAATTCTTTGACATGAGAATGCAGCTCCAAATTTGAATAGTGACCTTCACTAGAACATTGT
Source organism: Sardina pilchardus (assembly GCF_963854185.1). Lineage (NCBI taxonomy): Eukaryota > Metazoa > Chordata > Actinopteri > Clupeiformes > Clupeidae > Sardina > Sardina pilchardus. The sequence continues at coordinate 18,902,195 of NC_085005.1, forward strand.
TGTGGAGCTGTCCCAGCCAAGAATGAATACTTTATCAGGAACTATTTAAATGGTCTGTTCAACTGCTGATTCAGATGGCAAGCACAGACTCTCTCTCTCTCTCTCTCTCACACACACACACACACACACACACACACACACACACACACACACACACACACACACACACACACACACACACACACACACACACAAAGACACACACAGACACACACAGACACACACAGACACACACAGACACACACACACACGATTACGAAACCGTAAACAACAGAAACATGCACAACCCACAGCAATGGTAAACAGAGATTGCTTTGGCTTTTCCAGTCAAATCAAAATGCAAAGGCAGACAGACAGAGGAGACAGTGACTTAAGGCAGTGTAGTCAAATGACAGGATTAAGAAAATGTGTACCCTGCGCTTTTTAGGTACATTCCAGGCTTGCAGAGTATTGGTAAACACTGGCCATCCTGATCCTATACATCCCAAATGAAGACTACTAAGAGATAGGAGATGCTATGAATCCTCATGTGGCCCATTTAAGGCCAACGTTACCTGTGTCCAGGTGTGCTCAGGTGCGCTCTCTTACCTGCTGGGCTTTCCTCAGGAAGCTGTTGAACATCTCGCTGGTTCCTAGCATAGGGTCTTGTCTCACTGTTAGGGCGAGGAAAGGTGTTGTTAGGCCCATGTCAAAAATATATACACACATAACAATCGTATGCAAGTTATCAGAAGTCATCCTAGATCAGTTCAAGATGACAGCGGCCTGCACTGGTTTAATGAAGTCAACGCTACACCATGATGTCATGAAGGGAGTGTACTGTATATTAGCGGCACAATGGAACCACATGATCTCATCTTTTCCAGTCCACTGTTTAGGTTAACTAAAGCTAACAACTATGAACGTCTATGAACAAAAAAAAGCCAATACGCTGCCATCACATGTAAAATATGAAGTGGACCGCCATCATTTTACTTTTATGAGAAGCTCGTGGAGTGAGCTACTGAATGATTGACAGAGAGAAAACATATTAAAAGTTCCTTTTAACAGCAAGAAACAAACTGGTCAGCAACTGTCCGGCTGTTGATGGCTGTTAATTATTACTAACACGGGGAGAAAAAAAAAAAAAAAAAAACACCGCCACCAGCAGTGGGGCCAGTTTTCAGCATGAGCAGCCAACATTCCCAACTGAGAACTGACCTGCAATGAAAATACTTATAAAAAATAAAAAAGGTAGTGCAGCTGAAAAATGTTAGGGAAAATATATTTTTTTTATTTGCGCTGGCTTCTTGTTTACGTTTTGTGGTCTCCTTAACCCTTGAAGTGTGTCCACTCTAAATGTCGTCTGTGGAAAGTAAACAGGGGGGGCGTTCGTGGAGGGTGTCCAGTGTTTATTTTCACGCTCGTCCCGGGCGTGCCCCTGCTACGCCGCGCTCACAGATGGTGACCCCAACAGCCCACGCCACCACACCGCAGATGTGCACAAAATGAACTTATTCACTCAGGGAGCTGCCGGAGAGTGTGTGTGTGTGTGTGTGTGTGTGTGTGTGTGTGTGTTTGTGTCCGTATGCTGACAGGAGTCTGTGTGTGTGTGTGTGTGTGTGTGTGTGTGGTTTGTATGTATGTATGTGTGTGTGTGTGTGTGTGTGTGTGTGTGTGTGTGTGTGGGGTAAGTCTGCGGGCAGAGCTCTGTGTGTGTGTGTGTGTGTGTGTGTGTGTGTGTGTGTGTGTGTGTGTGTTGGCAAAGCTGCCTGCCTATGTGTGTGTGTGTGTGTGTGTGTGAGTGAGTGAAAGGGAGTACGTTTGTATGGTGGTTTGTTTTCCGTAACTGTGTAAAAACTATGATGTAACTGTGCGAGGCTGGGCCAGCTGAGAACAGCCTGTGTTGCTCCCAGACTATGAGCAAACACGCTCAACAAGGCTTAGCTTGTTTGGCGCAATGGGCCAAAAGTCCAGTGGATTAGAACAAATGCTTCACGGGGCTACCTGCCCCATTTACTTTTCTTCTTGATTTGAGTGTGTGCAAGCACGAGTGTGTGTGTGCGTGCACATGTACAGTATGCAAGTGTGTGTGTGTGTGTGTGTGTGTGTGTGTGTGTGTGTGTGTGTGTGTGCGCGCGCAACACTTGTCAGTGTGCGTTAGTCACCTCTGGCCCTGTTCCTGCTGAATAGTTTGGCAACAGTGTCCATTTGGCCATAATTTCACTAGAGAGTCAGAGCGGCCAGGACTGGACAAAGGAGAGGAGCGGAGTAGAGCCGCAAAGGCCCGGGAGGGTTAATAAAACCAGGTGTTTCAGCAAAAAAAATGACCCCGACCTCAGCTACCCCCCCATTTCTGCATCAGCTCTCCCCACCATTTGTGCATTCATTTACTTTTCCCGTCATCTTTTGTCCAATCTGTAGCATGCAGCTGCAGCTCCAACTTGGAGCCTCCATGTTGTTACAGTAATTAATATTAATATAAACATTACCATGCTGAATCATCATTATTTTGGACATACCGTAATTTTCGGACTATTAGCTAATTTTGATAATTTTCTTCAGCTATGAGGTTAATACAGGGGAGCAGTTAATATGGTGTTAATATGGTTTTGTTTCTTTCAACTTGCATAAAACACTGTCCTGCAGCTTATACACAATGCAGCTTATATGCGGGAAATTACTGTAAACTTCACATTTCGTCTCTGTGGAAATGGGAAAAGGTATGAGTTCGACTTCAGTATGGACTTTAGGCTACAGGAGGCAATGGAAGCAAACAGGTAGGCCGACGACAGCCTAGGCTAAACAAACAGGATATGTGCTGTTTCTTCACAATTACTGGGTTGAACACACACAGTGGGTCATGTAAGGACTCTGTTCATGTTGTACAGCACTTGTCATGACATTGACATTGATTCTCCTAGGAGGCATAAAAGCACTGTTTAGTACCTGCCCTCATAGCACAGCTTGTAGGCGTTTTGGCTGCTTTAGCCGCTAGTATCTGGCTAACTCGCGTCAGACAACACCGATTTTCTTTACGTTTTTTTTTTTTTTTTCCGAACGACAGCATTCCGTAAACATGATCGGCTGAGCTCCCTCCGTGTCAAAATTAGCCTAAGTTCTCCTTTAAGTCATGGGGGGGGGGGTTCAGTCAGTGCCACAGGTCTGGGGGGATGGCATGGATAGGTGGCTAGGAGGCTGCTATAGGATCAAAGGCACTCCATAAAAATGCTGCAGCATTGGAGAGTCCCACCTCTTGAGGTTGAACTATGACCTTGGCTCTGCTGAAGTAAAGAGAGAGAAAGGGAGGACAGAGGAGGACTTCTTTGGGTGCTTACCGGCCTGCATGTACTTCTCCAGCTGCTCCCTCCTCTGCTCCACCTCTGCGGGCGTCAGGGTGAAGATCTTCTTGGGAGGGAAGGCAGGCACCACATTGTTCCCATATTCCTTCTTAATCTGGTGGGAAGAAAACAAATACAAAACATTATTCCTGACCTTATTTTAATTTCAAAAAACAAAAACATTTTTGGGGGCTTTTTCTGCCTTTTAATGATAGATACAGTGGAGAATGACAGGAAGTGAATGGGAGAGAGAGCAGGGGTGGGATCCGGAAAGGACCACGGGGCGGGAATCGAACCCGGGTCGCCGGCGTATGGTGCAGGTGCCCCAGCCAGTTGCGCCACAGCTGGGGCAAAAAACAAAAACATTTCTAAATGTCTCCAGAGTTTTGAAAAGCTGTTCATCTCCTTAGTTAATGTTAAGAATGAGAGCTCCAGTGGGCCTCCTTGAGGTACAAGTAAAACGATAATTATTCATTCACAATAAGGGGATTCATGATTAGTTTAGAGATACTGGAAACGAGCTTCCTTCCAGCAGCAATAACGGAAATTATTATCTCATTACGTTCAGATTGCTATGAACCAACACAGACTCAACTACAGTTCAAAACATTGCTGCCCCAGATTCTCCCAGTTTGCATTCCCCAAATTCATTCAGAGCCAGGTCTGAATGAACTACTGTAGAGCAGGGATTCCCAAATTGTGTTATCGTGAACCGGTGGTTCGCGAGCTGCTTCTACAGGGGTACGCGAGATGAAAAGGGCTATGGCGGAGAGGTGTTGGAAATTAACTTTTTAAATCATTTATAATTAATACACAATTCCAAATCAGGTCATAATGGTATATCATCTGTAAACGCTATAGTAGGCTATGTCTTCGTTAAAAAAAGGGCGGCTTATTAAACACGATGCCTGGAATGCGGCAATAGAATGTGTTGTTTTTAAACGTGTCGATGGTGGGGGTACGTGAGCCGAGTCAAGACAAAGAAAGTGGTACGTGGGGGAAAAAAAGTTAAGGAACCACTGAACTAGAGGATGATCGTCCATGTACACAGTCGGACCAAGATGACACAGTGTTATCCAAAAGACCACCCAGTCTTATGGACCCTTCCTGATCTACTTGCAAAATCTCTGTCTGTCCCTTACATGTTTCTGTACCCTGCAGTTCATTTCACCAACACAAGCTACAAACTCAAACACGCGCCAATTGAAACTGAGGCTGACACAAACTAAACAGAAGAAAAACTGGATGACGTGGGGACACGAGGGGAGAATATGAATCCAACCTGCCAACCTGGCAACCATAACTCAACCCTCAACCAGAGGCCCATTTATGCAGCCACATGGGGGGGGGGGGGGGGGGGGGGCACTGGGAAATGTGTGCTGCCTGCAACATTTGTTGAATGTGACAAGGACACATATTATGCCAGCAGCCTTATTAGCATTTCCAATTTGGCCATGGAAAGTGGTTTGCAGGAAGATTGAGGAGGATCTCAGGGCTTTAGGCTCCACCACTGAAACCCGTGCGTGTGTGTGTGTGTGTGTGTGTGTGTGTGTGTGTGTGTGTGTGTGTGTGTGTGTGTGTGTAGGAGTGGGGGTTTGATCCGACTGGGGTCGAAGGGGCTCCTGTTACCTAGCAACAGTGACTGGCGGAGTGGGATGAGCAGCCTTGAAGAAAGAATCTCTGAAGCTCAGGCTACTTTCTTATCATTTATTCAGCGTACAGCCACGCCGCCAGGGGAGATTCCGCCTCGTCCTCAGGGCAGGTGTATTCCTATTCACAGAGGTGACTGGCTGAGCAGCAACTGATAATTATGCCTTCAAAAGGTTTTTAATCAACGTATCCAATGAATGGAAAAAAAACTACAACTACAAGTTTCCTAATGACGCATCAGTCAAGACTACCAACGTCATTACTTTGTGGAAACAGGTGTCCCCGGAAAACTCTTATCAACCAACCACGTACCAAAGATAACTATCTGAATGCAAAGAGCCAGACAGATGAAAAAAAACAAAGACAGAGACAGACGATAAAACCCGAAACCTGTGTTTGCCTCTTCTCTACCTCACACATACTCATTTTAGGCTGGAATGCACAACCATCACCTGCAATTAGAAAACAAACTCCTCATCTGAGCCAGTGAAATCCCTCCATCCACCACCACTGCATTCCACCCAGCGCCAAGGGGGAAACTCCTGCACCCTCAACGCAACGATCTGACCACCTCCATCTGCCTAAGCTGATGTCTACTTGAGTCACGACACGTGTTCCAAGTTAGACAGTTCGGGCCTACATTGCTCTATTACCGCCGTTGCTGCTTATGGAAGTTTTAACTTCTGGCAGACCGCACTAGGCACGTAACTGCAGTGTTCCATTTGCGGAACGTATGCTGTAACAATTAGCTTCCACTATAATCAATGGTACTGGCTACAACAGACATGATAGCAACGAGCACATTATTATTATTATTATTTTACGTTCCGCAAACAGAATAGCCTGGCCATAGCCCTCCTACGTATTTCCGCTCAATTTTCATTTCCCTTCACTACGTCGTCTGGGTCTGCGGTATATTCACAGGTTTTCTCAAGACAAAAATTTGCACGTCCAATCAGTGAACAGAAGGAGTAGCTGAGAACGATGACGTTGAGGTTGTGCGCTAGTTTGAGCATGACACGTCACGACCAAACGTTAGCGATTGGTTAAGGCAGATCTGAGTGGCTCTGGGCAGATCCAATGGAATGGAATGGCAATGGAAAGTGTCCAGACTCTCTGTACATTATGAATGTACCAGAGTTTGGTAAGACCAGGCTACAAACAGAATGCTTGAGTTGTACTCCTGGTGTACTTATTATCCTTAAGACATTCACACGTTGAAGCCATAAAATGTCCAATAGCCCAAACTGAAGTGACTCTTGCGCTTACTTACTTGTTCATGAAGGCCCAGGAGTTGGCTGTAGCGAACTCTACAGTGAAGGACGCCGTTGACATGGATATTGTAGGCCTGCGGGGACAGATATGAAGAAAGAGGGGGGAGTGAGAGGGAATAATATATCGTGGAGGGAGAGAATTAGATAGATGAATAGCAAGAGAGAGAGAGAGAGAGAGAGAGAGAGAGAAAGGAGGGGATGGATAGAATAATATAACATGGAGAGATTACATTAGATAGATGAACAGCAAGAGAGAGAGAGAGAGGAGGGATGGAGAGAATAATATAACATGGAGATAAAACATTAGATAGATGAAGCGCAAAAGAGAGGGGGAGGTGTATGAGAGAGAGAAAGACAAGAGAGGGAGAAGGACACAGAGAAAGAGAGAGAGAGAGAGAGAGAGAGAGAAAAAAAACACAAATGTGTTAGAGGGAGATGTATAATTGCCTCCCATTCATCCCATTTGTCAACGTCATTCATGACTCATACAACTGAGAGTGAGTGTGCACAAGAGAAGTGGCCACGGTCAGCCGGTCAGTCAGCCAGCCAGCAGAGCTTTTTGCATGGTCTGCGATCGCTTCAAATGCTCCGACCCCGTCCCCTGGCTCCGCTCTGACAGTCGGAATCAGAAGCACAAGAGACGAGCAGAGAGAGACACTCACAATCTCCAGCGGGGCTCAGAGTCAGACGGAACCGGAGGAATACCAATTCACAGCAAAGGGATGGCATTTCTCAAGCAACGGAGAGGAGTCCCTCAGTGTAGCCTTGGCTAGCACACAACAACAACAGGCCTAACACAAAGGAACAATCAGGACATTTCCAAGCTCTCTCCACCATCCATCTACAAAAACAACATCTCTATGTGACAAACTGGAAAAGCAACTGATGTTGCTAAAGAACACTGACAAACACAAAGATGTGTTGACACTGACTGTTGAGAGTCATAGTGCACACTCAGCTGACTTGAACTTGATGCCCTGCTCAGATGCTGGGGAAGGGAGTTAAGCAGACAATCCCAAAGGGCCATTAGTTTTGCCCACAACAAACTAAAGACATCAGGCTGCTTCCTGTTAACCAAGAGGACTATACAAAAAAACAGAGAAGCCAGAGGTGGGTGGAATTTCGGCAAGCAGAGAGGAGAAGTGCTGGCAACAGCCTCACATTTCTGCTTTTCAGTTTTATGTGAACAATTTGGATGCTTTTGTGTAAACATTTCAAATGTGCAAATTCGCCACAATTGCTTGCCTCTGTTTGAAGAACGCACCTCTATACCACCATACTATATCTTCTCCTCAGACATCACTGCTATCTGACAATATGTGCCACTATGCATGCAACCAAACATAACGGTGAATGAGGGACTATGCTGAAGAAAGCAGTTTTTCCTCTTTTTGTTTGGTTAGTGTCAGCATCTAACGGTTCCATACTCATCAGAAAAGAAGGAAGGAAGAGTGAGCCAAACCCTTCTCGAATCTCACCCGGACTGCACATAAAGAGGTCAAGGTTAAATGTTAATTTTCTTTCCCTGGACAGTGGACACAGAGGTTAAACAGCACACTAAACAAGATGGTGTAGCCCTGGGATCCGAGGCAAATGTGGAAAATGTGTCTCGTCACTCATATTCCCTCGCCCCTTGTCTGCTCAAAGAGAGTGGTACTCAGCATCTCTGTTGTTTTCCCCAAAGAGCTGCTACCAGACATATATATGTATGGCTGCTACAGCCACAGAAAGCCAAAGAACATTTGAAAAATGCAATATGATGTAAGGCATCAGACAGTGGACAAATATCTGCTCCAACAGCTGACAAACTCTTATTCGCCTACAATGTTTACATTTCATATATAACACCTGACCTAACTACACTTAATATAGAAGAAAGGACACAGCAGAACATGAGGCAAGGCTGACACCATAACACAAGTTTAGTAAAGCTGAGCATCTAACGCAGTGTTGACTACCCGCATCCCCAAAAGTGGTGAAGAGAGATTTCTCAAAGCATGAACCAGATAAGAAGCGCTATCTCAACAGAGATGGCTTCCTGTCCCACCCATAACGATGCACCAACAGTTTATTTTTTGGGGGGCACGGTGCAGGCTTCCATTTACCGACACCAAGGGTATGCGTGTCTGTGGTGAAACCAGCGTCTTCCAGATGACTCACGTGCTCTGACGCTCACAACAAGCAGGCTGAGTCAAGGACAGACTGCCAGTCCTGGCAAGGTGGAGAATAGGGCAGACAGACCCAACTGCCCACGGGTGCAATCAATACAGGGCAGCATTGTGTGGAAGTCATTAACCCAGGGGATGGCAAGAAAAGTGCTGCTTAAGTGAAACAACAGTCTACAATAGTCCATGATGGGCACAAATCGCCTGGTGAACCCCTCGGCAATAAACTACAATTTGGCACAGAGCGCTCGTATAATGCCCAAAATAGAAAGGGAAGAGAACTGATCTCTTGCCAGAAGTCCACCCAAGGAAGCTACTTCAAGATGCATTTCTCCACACCTGTGTAGCCTTATGCAGCATCTACTATAGCTATTTGACAGTGAGTGACTCTTTTGTTCATATTTACAAGATGAGCGACGCTTTTAAGAGCAGACTGGTCAATTCTAAACCCACAGGCCTACATCAACATCTGCCACCAAGGGACATCAAAAAAGATGTTTTTGAAGATAACAGACATGAGCAATTTACTTTGATGTGTCGGTACAGTATGGTATGGTGTAAGTTCGTTTTTGGTATACAGATACATGAAGAACATAACTATGGCCCAATAACTACTAGCATGAGAGCCCAATATTTTGTCCAGAGCTGACCAGATGTTTTTGTTGTTTATCTGTGGACCTAGAGACTTCTGGTACAGGCACTTCTGCCGATCAGTGCGCTATCCCAAATGGTGTTGCTAGCCCTTTGCACTACAGCTGCACAATCAATCAATTTTGAAATCAAAATCGCAATTTGAACGAAAACAATTGGCTAATTGAAAAGGCTGCATTCATGATGATTTTTACATTCATGTCATCCTCTTTGTACGTCTGACACAGAAGCTCTTCTTACAAGAGAGTCCTCACCAATCAAAAATGGCCCAACTTAAAGCAAAACTCGGAATACTGAACAAGTGCTTGACTTTCAAAAATGATACCACAAATGAAATCACAATCGCAACAAGCTGTCAGCTGTCTGTCAACGCATTTAGATACTTTTTAAGAGGGTTTTACTACACATTACTACAGCCTGTGAGCTATAAACCAAGTCCAGCGCCTGGCCACATACTTCACTTCCTTACAGTTTCCAAGCTTGTTCTGGCGTGACGGAAACAAAGCAAACTATATCTGGCCATCTTTTCACTGTGCCTATAGTATCATGGCTTACAAAAAGAGTGGGCCACAGATTCATTCTTCCTGGCCAACAGGAACTGTAAGCCATCATAAAACAAGAGATTCTATCAACACAGGAAGCGTGCCACTAAAAAGTGCAGTTCCCCTTGTGTTTTTCCCCCTTTCCTGCATGTAGAGAGACCCTTTGCAAAGTATGCATATTTCTGGAAGGGATGGTTCCAAGGTACACCAGTGAAAACTCCTTGCTGATCCAGAATGAACCGACTTCTGAGGCTGCCGAATGTCACATGGACACAAAAAACACTTGTCTGAAATGAGAGCTTCTACACACAGAGAATATTTCCCCTGGGGAAGCCTTGCAACTGACTGGCATACAGTCAGGTACAGCATTGCATGTTTTGAAATAAATTGTTCAAAGCACTGCACTGCACTGCATTGAGCTATTCACAAAGAAAGGTAAAAATTGTATGTTTTTATCAGAGATCACATAGACCTAAAGGACGTGGATATGTGATCAAACAAAGATCTGAAAAATCATTAAGGCTACTTCATTTGATACTTGCACTAACAACAGACATGGTCTGTGACAGTTAGCGGTATAAAACTGGTTCAATCTCGGACAGGAGCTGTTGTTTGTTTTAAAATAAATCTGTCTCTATTTCATCTAAACAGCTTACAACCAATTGGACTGCAATCGTATGAAAGAAATGGCATGCTTCCACCCCACACAAGCCCTAACACCTCTCTCTAGACAACGCTCAAATCAAGTGGACAAGATAGCAAGGTTAGGCCTATCTTGTTTTAAATATGGCAAAACTATTACTTGTTGACAGAACACAGGCTTTCAGGGATAAGGCCTACACTCACAATTGCATTTTGCATTTATTCACTCAGAAGTCTCTTTTATCCAAAGCCACTTTGGAGGATTGAGGAATAACGTTTAAACTAAACTGCAGAAGAGATCTTATAATTAACCAAGATTCACTGTGTGATGCCATCAGAAAGACTCAAATAGCCTTTAAAATAACAAATAAATTCAACATCCTGGTGTGATCTGGGTGATGAAGGCAGGCACTCCTAAGTCAAGCACCTCAGAGTAGCAAGTCCCTGCAGCTTATGGTGAGTCTATCAGAGGATGAGTGCGAAATCTTAGAACTCTTACTCACTGCTGGTAGTATTATTCACAGGTTCAAAGTATACAAGGCAGCGATCATATTTGAATTGGTAGACAAACAGGGGTTTTCACACTTGACTGTCACAACCGTGATATAAGCCTCCTGACAAAATCAACAACATGACACATTTCTCAATCAGATCTGACATAAGACAATAGTTAGAGAGACTACTAAAGGCTGGTTGACTTCATATTTGTTCTTCTATGATGTAGGCCTGTAAGGACCTTAGAGCTTCAGTGAACTGTCGAGTCAGATCAGCTAGAGAGCAACTGAACGTTTTATCTCTTCTTTATTACAGAATATAAAGCAGCCTAATTGAACCTAGTCTATCATAGTCCACCCATGCATTTGTGGTCAAGTGTAGAAACTAAAGACTTACTCAAACCAAAAGGGTAGTAACAAAGTAGTAGTAACAAAGGGAACAGTGCCATATGAGGTTCAGAAGGACGCATTCTGATGCTCTTCTTCAGTAGAATGCGCCCTACTGCCATGCCATTGCGCAACTCTTCAACACAACTCATGTCAATCTAGAGGAGCGTGTTAGTAGTGAAACACAACTGGTATATTACAGGTGTGAGGAAAATATACGAATAACAACAATGTATGTGCCAGCACACACAATCAAAAAAGTAAACTGTCGCAGTTGGAGGAAGTGGCCATCGCTACAGAAAAGAGAAAACCAACATAAGGCCCACTGTCCATGTTTAAACAAGTGTCTACTGAATTGAATCTCTGCCCATTACACAACTGGGCTTTTATAAATGGTAGGCTATACGTGCAACTGTGGATACGTAACATTTGCTCAAAAGCTCTGGCGCATTTATTGCCAGGGTCCTGCATAATTTGAGGAAGAAGCATTCGGCTATCACCAGACCATCTAGTGGCCACAGTTTATACGTTTACTGCAGGGACTACAATAACGGTATTCTACAAATCCACTAGCTGCTATCCCTTTCATAATTGCCTACTGGCGAATTCCATCTAACCCAGAGGTATACCTGTCCACTGGGGGGGGGGGGACACAGGCAACAGCACGTAGGCTACTTACCACATACGTGGATCCATTTTCACCGGAACGGACCTCAGTCTCAGGAATGGAAAAATGCATTTTGGCTTTTAACGTAGATTCCCCAACAATTTGGCGAGAAGGCACCAGAGAACCAAGAATGCAAAAAGTTGCTTGATTCGTGAGAGGAAAAATAACAGAAGACGGCGGGCACAATCGCTCTCACTTGCTGGAGATAATCCACAGTTTCCTTGTTCCACGGAGTCCCGTTGTCAAAATCAGAGAGTCTCTTCAGTTAAAGTTCAGAAATTAAATTAAAAACTCATACGCCAGGGGCTAAACTTTCTTACTTTACCGTCTCTGCAGCAGCCATGTTGCGATTGTAGTGATAGGTGATTCCACCTTCATTGTTGGCATTTCTGTCCTGTTCGTCGAATCTCTACATCTAAACTGGCAAAGGTATCGACATTCTAGCAACGATATTTAAATAACCAAGACAATGTCCGTCGGGGTGCATCCCAGTAAAATGACAAGGGGAAAAAACAACTTTTCAAATACTCTGCATGAATATGAGTAACGCTAGGCTACTTTGGTTTGCAATCCCCCGTTTCAGACGACAACACGACCAGCATGCACGGTTAAAAAAATATAGGATTGTTGGTAACTCTTTGAGGTTTCCTACCCTTCAAGGTTAACCATTTTAAAGTCGAGCTACGGAGTAAAGGTCTAACATAAAATAAATGTGTTAGCGCTCAAGCGGCGTTTCCCCTGCTTGTGACACGGGACAATGTAATATATTCAGTATGTATCTTGCACTAAAAGCATTGCAACAGTCCCTGGTACTGGCCATTTCGTCAAAGGGGAGGATCCTCAGAACATTTGACATATTATGCTTGAAAACCTCGTCATAGGTCATTTAGAGCGAAAATTAATGCAGTTTACAGATATAATATATCACTAAAATAGAATAGTTCAATACTTATGACAAAGCAATGGGAAAATATAAGGGGGAATACTCTCGAACCCCCCCATGTAATGATGGTATTTCCCACAGAGCACATATTCATGCAGTTCACTCACAGCACACCATCAACTTGTAACATTAACAAGAAAGTATGATTTAGACTTTTTCTTCCCAATTCAATAAGGTTAAAGCAACGTTTTGTCTTAACTGGATGTTTTCTATAAGTCTAGCCGTCTTGACTGGCTCATGAGCAGGATCCGATACGCTCCCAAGTCGCTAACGTTTTTGACAGTGGATGTGAAAATTTGTTTTAAGCTTAATTTGTATTGGTTTTAATTTGGCAATTTATTTCTGTAGGCTGTGCGAGAGTGAGAATGGGAGTCCAGGGATGCTAAACCACATTCGTGTTTTCCCCCCTTTGTTTTTCTTTCTGAAAACATCCCCATCTCAAAGGATGCATGATGCTTGTTCTTTGCCAAAATAACAGAATGCTGTCATACCGTAACAAAGAAAGAAATAGATAAAATAAAAGAACAGTCTGTTTACAGTCAGTCACAGTCAATCTGGATACTAAAGACAAGACGAGTCCAACTGGAGGATTAAAAATGTATAACCGCAACAATAGCCTCTTGCATTGTGCAGGTCGACTAAGACTAAGACGTCAAAGGCATTCAAATTTAACACATTTGGAAAAACATGATCATTCTGAACTATGTATCAGGTTGGTCTGACTGTATTGTGTCAAGAGGAGCCTGCTGTGACCATAAACGCACTCTGTAACTTGAAAGCATCTCTTGTGTCGATGAACTGATGAGAGAAGTCCTGCATCGTATGCAAAATTGCTGCGCAAGACGGACTGCCACGAACAGAGGCACAGCGCGTGTAATCACGTGACGGTTAAAAAGTCACATGACAAGAAGAAGATGACAGCTGAAGGGTTGTTGACATTTGGGACTGTCTTTTTTGTATTATTTTATGGAAACCACGTTTGTCACGCCACTGAATCACAGGTAAATAGATGCATAATCGTAATACAAACTCCACGAGGCCATTGTAATTCTGTCCACTGGTATTTTTCGTCTGTTGATGAAGTTGAGTGTTGTCTGTCTCAGAGTTGTCCTCGTCCCATATCCAAAAACAACTCAGCAATTTATAGCCTACGTTACTCGTGATCTGACTGTTTCCTCAGGTATGTCAGATGTGCGAAGGCACTGTGTTGAACGGTAGCGCTGTTTGGAATTTTTGCACATCATCTGCTGGTCGGATTGATGGACGATGCTGCTTACAAAAGGACAATTCTAGCGATGCCGTCTGTATAACTGGGTAGGCAAGCTTTGCGATTTTAAAATGTACAATTACATTTTTACCAAATGTTTTTTGTTTTGATTTATTCATACATTTGTTCCTACATTTCACTTAAACTATTGTGTAGACATACTCTTTGATTTTATTGTGATTGAACAGATATCAACTACTCATATTTTTGTCTTGTTTGAGGTTCATGTTGTATGATAGGCCTGCTAGGTCTGCTCTTTTTTAAGTGATTGCTGAGATGTTCCTATACATTCACATTTCTATTTCAGACTAGATTTATCACACTGCAATTTAAGTATTGTGGAAGATCTCAGTGAGGCCTCCACAGCAACAATGATGTAAGTAAGGCTAGAGGAAAATGTCAGAAGATGTCCATCGTTTTAGTTTTGTTTTTGTAAACCTAAGGGTGTTCTCTACGTTTTTCTCTTGAGCAGAGATCTGTCTTTCAACCCAATTTCGAACCTGAGCGATCTGGTGTTCCAAGGCTTCAGTCAGCTGTCCTATGTGTAAGTATCCTTAAAAAGATATTCTTGTCATATTGGATTATTGAGATAATTCACTAAACTCCTCTTTGAAAGTAGCCTATGCACATGATGATTACTTGAATGTGCTTTGTAGAATACTTCCCTCAAACCTAACATGTCCTGGTGGCAATGCATCATGGGAGAAGACAGAGGTCAAAAAAGAAGACAGACTGTGTGAGGGACAAATTAATGCCTGCAATCAAACAGGGCACATGTGTAAGTCATCACTTACTTCCTCTGAAATGTGCCTCTACTTGTTACAGTTTTGTTTACACACACTTTCTGGTACTTGAGACACAATGGCCATAATATGTAACTCATGCACCAACTTCCTGAACCAATTCTGCTGAACTATAAGCAACATTTCTGCTTTAAACTCAAATTGAAGCTCTAAAACACACTGTTTCCAAAACACTACGCACAAGTCTCTGCATTTGACACAATTTTCATGAAGAAAATGTCAAGGAACACACTGGCATTCAAATTCTAAAGCTAACTGCCCTACCAATACCATGCACACTGACTCATCACATGGGCAAACCTGTCACACACTTTTACAATTAGCAATCACAGCTTTAATATACAGTAGTAGTAAATGCAGTGGCAGAGCCAGAGAAGTGAGAGGAGGACGGGGAGGCCAAGGACCGTTATCTCTGATGAGATCTCAGCCACTAGAACATTGCAGTGCTGCGTATCAATACAATACAGTACAGTCCAATACAATACAATACAGCTCAATGAGCACAGTAGTACAGTATTGCCTGTGGGCTGTTCTGTAGGACTGTAAAAATAAAGTATGTTTCGAGTATAGTAAAAAAAGTATTCCTACTTTGTATTCCTACAAAGGAAAGTATTTTACTATTTGTTTGGCAGCTGAAAGATTACCAACACAGGGGGTTTCTGTGTCCTAAACAGGAAACTGAAATCATGAACATGGTCCTAGAGAATAATGCCATAATGTTACGGCAAATACAAAGACAAATAATAGAAAACAATGAAATATTTCAAAATATTGATAGGGTAAGCGTATCAACTTAGCTTATCTACTGTTTGTACTGTTTGTAGTGTAACACTGAACAAAAAAAGGCGGAAGTCATTATAATGAATGGAGAAGAAGTGTTTTCAATTCATCATAGTGTTTTACATTGAGCGCATCAGTGTTCAACTGGTTAATGTAAATGTCTAGTCATATGATGGTTTGTGTGTTTCTTTTGAGAACAAAAGACCATTTTGAGGAGAAATTACATTGTTTTGAAGGTAAAGTTTAGTTTCGCAGGAGAATTGAGGGGTTTTGCCCATTGTGTTGTGTGTGTTTTTGGATTTGTGTACAGTATAGAGTTCTGAGAGTATGAGGCATGCTTTCAGAAAATGTGTGTAAACAATCGAGAAAAACTGTAATAGATAGCATAATTGATTGTGTACATTAAAGGTAAGATTTGTGATTATAATGAGTTTACATTTGCTGTGAAGTAATGAAATTATATCCATAAATAAATAATACTGTAGTAGTAATAATAATAATAATAATAATAAAACATTCAGGTTGGTTTCCAGGCCATAAACTAACCATTTTGAATTATGTTCCATGACCATTATCCAGCTTGGGACTGTCCACAAAACTCCCTGTGCTCTCCCTATGGACCCGGTTTCTTTGCATGTAGTTGTGCAGAGGATTTCCATGGATACAAGTGCCTGAGAGAGGTTTGTACTTAGCATCAGCTTCATCAGTTTGACAAGTACAAGGTACTTGCACTATATTGTCAAAAGTATTGGTTCACCTGCCTTGACCCCCTTCAGTCACATCCTTTGCCGCTATAGCAGCTTCAACTCTACTGAGAAGGCTTTCTGCAAGGTTTAGGAGTGTGTTTGTGGGTATTTTTGACCGTTCTTTCAGAATGTTAAATCTTGTGGCTTAAGAATAGGATGTGACTGAAGTTCATATGGGGTTCAAGAGGCCAAATACTTTGGCAATAGTGTAGTTTGTGTGATGCGCAATTGCGTAATATTGTTTAGTTGAGTAAATACTTGTCAGGCTGTGGTTAACTTGTAGTCATTATGAGACTGTGAAGGGGGAACTTGGAGTTATGGAAATACTGTGTCAAAGGTGCTCAAGACCATTTTTCCCCTTTTGGTGCATTTTAGGGTGAATTTCCCACGGCGAAAGTATTTGGGATTCTTGGAGGGTCTACCGTTCTGATGTCCATTCTGTTATGGGTTACCCAGAGGAGGAAGGCCAAAACCATGTGACTTAAAGGTTTCATCAAGATGCAACTGTCTACAGATATCTCCTCAGATCATGCTGATTCTGCGGCTTCTGTACCGCCATTTTGAAGAGAACTGACAATTGTTTTAACCGGACACGCTAAGCACGATGACATTTTTTTTTTTTTTTTAATTATGTTTTAAAGAAACACAAATGTTCACGGCAGCTATTTCAAAGATTTATTGCTACTGACAGGAGCATGACGTTATGGAAGGGAGGAAAATGCAAAAATGTTTGGCTCCATTGTTTTTTTTTTAATCAAAATTGTAGACTATCTTTCTGATCTCAGTGAATCTAGAACATGTGTTTGAAAAAACTGCTAGAAATTGTTTTGCTACTAGATGGGTTTCACACTTTTAAGAATGATATCAGATTTAATGTTAATTTTTAAGTGATGTAAACATAAAAATTATATTGACAAAGGTTTTAACGATAACACATAAAAGTGCCAAATTATATGCTGACTTATTTCAGAAATGCACTGGAACACACTTGTCACTACTGTATATTACACACTTCTATAGATTTATATCACCTTACAAGATATGCAATAAGTCAGTATTTTTCATTTTGTTTTAATGTGCAGCACAGGCTTGTTTCTCCAAGAGAAAGAAATAAGGGCACAGCAGTGCTTCTGTACATTTTGTTTTGACTGGAATTGGGAGGTTAGCTCTTTAAGGTTATGCTGACACAGTGCATGGCATTGGCTGAAATGTACATAATCAAAAGTTTGCAACCTTTTGTTGTGTAAAGAATACTAAAGATTTCCCATTTCCTTGTTTAAGTCATTTTGCCAGCCTCATTTTTTTGCGTTAGCTTTAGTCTCTCTCTTTCAATCAAACACACACACACACACACACACACACACACACACACACACACACACACACACACACACACACACACACACACACACACACACACACACACACACACACACACACACACACACACACACACACACACACACACACACACACACACACACACACACACACACACTTTTGACTTAAACCATTCTCTCCATCACTCTCTCCCACTCACATTCCCTTTTGACTTTCACCATCGCGCTCACTCACACGCACGTACGTACACGTTTAAACAAAACAATAACAACAAACGAAACAAACAGTGGCGCCTTTTTTTCTTTTTTAAAAAAAAGCATGTGCCTTTTCAGATATATTTATATATATTTATTCATGCCAGTGGCGTAGCACAATCAGCCGCTTGGTCTTGCCGTCTGGTTTACTGGTCCACATTTTTAACTCGTAGAACCACCGGTACGGAGGTGCAGGGGATCATGCCCAGGTCTGTGATGACCAGATCAACGAAGTCCGGCGGGGTGACATCATACACAAGGTTGAGGAGACCCAGAGATTTTACATTCTGCCAGTCTTGTAGCTGCGTCTTACCCTTCCGGGTCACAATAAGGTCATCAGGGTCATCTGGGTGGCCAAACAAAAACAAGATTGGAATCATCACAACAAAAACTAAAAAAGCCTTGAGTCTAGCATGTCCCATGTTGTTATGTTATCACACCAACATTGCACTGGAGTTAACCACAAAGCATTCCATTTTCCCTCTCAAAACAGATCTACAGACACCCACCCTTTCCTAAGTATGGTCTTGCACCAGGGCTCAATGTTAACTTTTAAAACAGTCTTAAAGGGATAGTTCGGGTTTTAAGACACGAAGTTATATGGGTTCCCTGTCAGCAACGTTGTGCATCAGCACTGACTTAATATGGAAAAATGTGGACAAATGCACAAACCACAACTAAATATATTTTTTGCCACATCTGCATGAATCTATGCAGATATTTGCTGATTTTCTGTTATACGTTATAAGTGGTGTACCAACATCCTGTTGCTATGGAACATGGGAACATTAAAGAATGCATGCAATGCATCCATCTAGCCATCCATCCATCTAGCCATCCATCATCTCACCCAGCTCGTTGGACACGAAGGAGTCGGTCTGCACTCGTTCGCAGAACTTGTACGTCTCACAGCACACCAACACTGGCACGTTGTAGGCCTTGGCCACTAGGGCGATCTGAGACGTGCCCACTCTCGACATCACATAGCCGTTGGCCAATAATGCATGGGCACCCAGGAAGACTTTGGACACCTGCGTAAGAGGAAGAGGAAGAATGAAGCATGGATGAGTGTGCCTATTGGTCTGGCTTCACCAGACAGTTAAGCACAACACATATATAGGAGGCAATATAAGTTTGCCGAGACATTCGGTCGCTTACCTACGCACACTATAGCAGAAATTTTCAACCGACAAACTTTCTACAAACAATAGATTTCATTGAACGGCACCAACAAAAACAGAACTGGTTCCTCATCTATGTGGCACGACCAGAGGTTCTCGACCTTTTTAGAACAAGCACGTTGTGGCGGTGGAGCACCATGTTTTGATTTAATACAATAGAATCTGAGTAATTAAACTTTTGAAAGTAGAGTGCACCGCACTCGTGTCAGTGTGAAGAGGGCAGAGGGACATATTCACTACGAGGCACTTCATTCATGGTCTATTTTAAGCACACTCCATTTTTATCCATGTCTAATGTGGTGGTTCAAAGCACACAGAAAGAGGTACAGTTGTTGATTAGGCATTTCCCAAATTCCATTGTCAGTAAAGTAACAATGTCTTTACCCTTAGTTCATAACTTTGCACATAATCTTCAGCAGTTCTGCTATTGTTTGTGTCACCTGCTCTAGTTCCAGCACTACTGCCATTGTTAACAACAAACACTTTACATTAAATTGGCCTACAGTAAATGCCTTTCCCTTGAGATAAATATCACTCTACCTATCTCTTACCTATCCTATCAGATTGTCAGAATGTCCAAATCTTTTCATTTTACGAAGAGCTATTCCAGACTATCCACCTTATTCCTTAACCCAGAAATATGTATCGTTGCGATGGTTACGAGACTGTTTTCAACTTCCGTTCATTCTGTTAACATGTGCGTTCTCCGTAGCGAACTAGATTATGCCTCAACTTAGATTTCTTTCGAAATGTTGACAATTCTGCCCTCTGCATGTATATACTACATCATATATAACCGATATAAAATATAAAAGTTTACTTTTATATGCATTATGATATGTTAAGCACCGTAAACCGTCGCGTTAAAACAGATACAATGCAGCTTCGCCGGAAATAGAAAACCGTTTCGGTGTCATGGCGACCCCCATTGTTGGCTGCGGAATATCGTGGATAATCACAGTGAGATGGGTTCAACAGATACATAAAGCCAAACTACTATTACCACATCCACTGTAAAGAAAGCCATAAAACTGTATCCTTTTGTAACATATGGAGTAATGACTATGGAAAAACTCACCCACCCAGCTGCAATGAAAACAACATTACTACTATA
The DNA here is from genome assembly GCF_963854185.1 of Sardina pilchardus. NCBI lineage: Eukaryota > Metazoa > Chordata > Actinopteri > Clupeiformes > Clupeidae > Sardina > Sardina pilchardus. Next base: position 18,922,416 of record NC_085005.1, read on the forward strand.
CCACTGCTAAGTTTCCTATTGTGATGTATGTGTGTGTGTGTGTGTGTGTGTGTGTGTGTGTGTGTGTGTGTGTGTGTGTGTTGTCTTGTGTATGTATAGATGCAAATCCTTATGTAATGAAACTGCTATAAAGCTGCAATTGCAAGTAGAGGTAATTCATATGAATGTATATTATCATCAATATTATTGTTGTTGTTGTTATCATTATTATTAGCCATTGCGGGGGCCCTCACCTCTGGCAGGATGTAGGAGACGGCGGAGATGAGGACGTAGGTGCAGCTGATGCCCCTCTTCACCAGGCGCCGCAGTGCCTCGCGCCCCTCCAGCCGCGGCCTGCTGTCCACCACAACCACCCGGAACTTTCGCTTTTTCTCAAAGGCCTCGCACAGGATGTGGTTGACCAACGAGGAGCTAAGGATGGAGCAGGACGCAATTAGGTCAGTACAGACCGCAAGAAATGCCTGATACTGAACACTTATATTCACAAGGGAAGGCCCAAATTATCTTTAGGGTAATTGAAATAGCATGACATAAGTATCATACAAGTCAAGGAAATTTCATTTCTGTAACAGAAGAGCTCATGATTTAAAAGTTATTATTCCGGCTGTCAACCAATTAAAACAATTAATCTAATTAATGACATACTCTGTGATTAAATAATCTAAATTAATCACATGCATTTACTAAAAATTGCCATTGCCTTTACTAAAAATGTGAGTTATTGAATGCTCTTACCATCCATAAATGAGAATGAGGTCCCCATCACTGATCTTTTCACTAGCAAAGTCAGAGATAACTTTAGCTGCCAGCGTGATTTTCTCATTGATGTAAACGTCTATACATTCCAACAATTTTGCCTTGGCCTGAAAGAGAGGAGCACAACAGTTTCATACATTAGAACAGAACAAATGAAAGCATTTATGTCCAATGATGAGAATCGTATATATCTGGTGAACATGGGACCACTTGGATAAAACAATTTGCTTGCCAAGGCCCCCTAGATATTCCTTACCTCCTCCTCTTTGCATTGACTGGGGATATTGGAGATTTCCTTCTTGATGTACTTAATGGCGTTACCCATACTTGCCGACAGGGGGCGACATTGATTGAGAAAACTAAGAGCAAAGGAAAATTAAAATTCAGTACATTTATATTGTTTGCCCATCCACATTTTCTGCTTGGAATTCAATGGGAGTGGTATGTATTATGTTAAAATGTGGCACTTTATAAATGTTTAATTCCATATTTAATAGCTAACCATATCCTAATACCTTAACAATAACCTCTATGGTAGTAAAGAAACAATTAACATGGGTTGTTGCAGCAGCAACTACGCACCTAATGTAAGGTTTAAGCTTGTTCACCAAGTCTCTGGATAGTTCCTCGTTTGGAGGTGTAGTGTAATCCTGGATCACCTGAGTGATTAACAGAAACATGAGTCATTTCAACATGTGGGGACACGTGTACATAGCTCTGAGAAATAGATCATTATTCAGCACATTTGGACTATGCAAGATTTGCCAAAGAGAACTAAATGTTGATGCACAACTCCCTCACAGATTATTAACCAATCATTCAGATAACCATGAGTTCTCACACGAGTGTTGAAATATACAATAATATACATGCAGGGTTGGGTAGTAATCGAATACATGTAATCTAGATTACGTAATCAGAGTACAATAAACAAGTAACTGTAATCAGCCCAGAATACAATACAAAAATGTGTAATCAGAATACAGTTACATTGTTGGGGATTACCTGATTACATTTCATCATGCAAACAATTAAACTTTTTTAATGATAGCCCAGCCAGTGTTTTAATTTGACAAAAACAGCTCATTCGTTTGCACTATGTCATTATCATCCAATTGCCTGTGTAGGTTCTTGGAGGAACCGTCAACGTTAGCCAACCCAGATAGGAAAATCAGATTGGCAAATAGTGCACCGCTAGTTGCATGCCACTTGTGGTTCACCGTTGGACCACCATCTCTTGAAATTAACTTATCATGAATATTAAGAAAAGACATTAAGTGTTATGAAAATGATGGATGGAGTAGCCTATAACCTAACTGAATAAATGAAAACCAATAGTGAAAAAAAATATTGAGGCAACTCGCTAGTGGACCGCCAGAGAACCGATGAGCAAAACGCCAGCGGACTGCCAGGTCTACCCCCGGTGGGCTGACAGTGGTCCGCCAGTCTCTTGCTATCTGAGAATAGACCCATTCCAGTCGGAAAAAAAAAAACATTCAATACTTCGCCACATCTATGAATTAAAGACAGTGGAAAATAAGATTGTGTATGTTGTGTAGCCTACAAGTTGTGTAAAAAGTAATCCTAAAGGAATCAGATTACGTTACATGTTTTGCGTAATCCAACTGATTACGTTACTGATTACAAAATTTGCCATGTATTCTGTAGTCAGTAATCCATTACATTTCAAAGTAATCTGACCCAACCCTGTATACATGTTATATACTACTTATATAAGTGTGTGTATATATATATATATATATACTGTATATATAAGTATATACAGTTACAGTATACTTCTGATCTAGGTGCTTTGGTTGAAATATTACAAAATTTCCTGCCTACACCTTTATCAGCCAAAGTGCAACAATGGCTCTGAGTTAGCTGTTGTGAGGAGAGTACCTGTTTGAAAGCATGCAGCAGTGCAACTGAGCGAGCATTGGATCCAGCCACGATACCCTGGGAGTACTGCAGACCCAGCCTTACGACTGAGGGGTGGATTACTGTGGAAGGGATGCTGAAACAGACAGCAGCAATCAAGCACAGAAAATTCTCAAGAGGTTCATACAAGTGAATATATTAATGCCATCCATGTCTTTTCTCTGTTTTTTTTCCAGAACATCTACAGCCATTTGTGGTTCCACAGTAAGTGGCCTGTTTTGGGGAGAGAAATATCCTGATGCTGCAGTTCCGTAGGGCTCGGGCACACACCTTGCACAATATTCTAGGAATATTGCCGCCATGTTGGCAGTGTACCGAACGTAATATCCATTCATTCAGATGCAGAAGACAAGAGGCAGAAATATAGTATAAACTCAGGGCTGTACGCTAAGCTTTTTCACTAGGAGCACAGGTGCTCCTAAATGAAAAAGTTTAGGAGCACAGAAAAAAATTTAGGAGCACTATGAAATTTCCTTGAAAACCTTCTTGCCTTAAGCAGGATACAGATCATTCACAGCAGTGGCAATAGTCTCTGCTCAAACACAGAAAATGGCTTGTCTTGTTTCTATTTCATATTTTGAATTCAGAATTTGTATACATTTTGTTATCAATGTATAGCATTTTAGGATCTTACTTATAGTTTAAAATATTCAGTAAACTGAATACTTCATATTGATTACACTGTAATGATATTACAGGGGTGGTGTGTAGGTCTAATTGAGTGCCTGTCACTTTAAGATGTACGTGAACATAATAGGTTTCATTCGGTTTTAGGAAAAGAGTCAAGCATAGTTCAAGGATACATCATGTTTTCATTAAATAACTTAAATGTTCAAAAAATGAACAAAGGTAAAGACAAATATTTCTGGTGTAATAGAAAAGATGAGTGTCCACTGTCCAGTAACGTTAACGTCTATGATTTAGGTAGCCTACCATGGCATGGCATCGTGAGTTGTCACTTTTTCCTTGGTCATGTTTAATTGGCTGGGTGCAACTTAGGCTATATCTGTTATATCCAATGAGTGACAACCAGAGCTCAAAATAAAACGTTACGGTATTCTCCTGATAACGTTAGTGGAATGGAATTAATGTGAATGTAACCTCCATACAAAGACGCAGAGTGGCTATGCGCACATTTGCAATGAAAATGTTCCGCCTTTTTAAAGCAGGTGTAGCCTACACCAAATCGTGGTTAAATCCATCATTTAGACAACAGAATCAGTCGGATTTCTTTCATAGAAGTCAACCAGGCCTATGTCAAATGCAGGCTGGGGTGAAGCTACTGTAACACGGTTTCCACACCGTGTTTATCAACCGTGATAATAATAATATTTGAAATGAACACGGTAATTGTAGGCTATAGTCAACATTCTTATCATGGTTTGCCGTTTCAACGGTAGGCTAATCGCTACAAAGTCACCAACTGATAACGAACAGATTGAAGAAAAAGAAGAATGGTATTGGAGTGACATTTCTTGCGTGTGTGAGAGACAGCGAGGTTGATGCTGAAAGCGTGAGTTTCCAGCCAGGAGCGTTAAGAGTTGTCAACTATGAAATTTGTATACAGATGCGCGAAAATTGTAATAGCCTATACTTTGATCCACTTGGTGTGGATTTTTAGGAGCAAAATGCGAATAAAAGGGTTGAATTCAGTACTCGCACCTGTGCTCCCATTTCATATTTTCAATTAGCACTAATATATATTTACTCGCATTTGCGACGAGGTGCTCGCAGCGTACAGCCATGGTATAAACGATTCTTTTCCTCTCGCTATGGTGGGTTGCGCTGTTACACCCCACTACACAGCGACATACGACCAAGAAGGCAAAAACTACAGTAAATGGCCGCGTTTCCCAAACACGTTAAGAAGCTCTTAACGCCAAGATCTTCTTTGGAGCGCTCTTAAGAACGCTGTGAAAGAAAAACGTGTTTCCCAAAGTCGCTCTTAGCTTAAGAAGATCTTTCACTAAGAAGGAAACGTACGATCGAGCTGACCCACTCTTAACAGCCTTCTTAGCGATCAAATGCTCAGTGATCATAGCCTGCCGCTAGGGGCACCTAGATTTCTAGGCTTTAGTGATCAAGCTGCGTCAGGGAAATGTGTCCTCCACTTTTTAAAATAATAAAACAATTTTCAATGTTGCAATGCACTCGTGGCTGTGGACCACTGGTGCAAGAAACATAGACTTAAAAAAATAATATTGAATTACACGTTTAGGTTTTCAACACATCTGCATATGAGTTTATAATACTTCACATACAAAAAACATCAACAACCCTGTGGCATTCCACGGATATCAAGGAAACAGATGTAATTGAACTAAGAACCTAATCCAATGAGGCTTCACCTGCTACAGTAGCCTACTCTAGGCGTTGCCAAAGTCCGCGATGTAAAAGTCCGGTTTACATTAATGCATAATATTATGTGCACCCCACTCGCAGGCCACATGGGCTGGAGGGTTACATCGTCTCGGATATTAATAAAGTAGACTAGCCTACATCACATGCCTACTACCACACTATCTATAAGAGAGATGGGATGCGTCTTGCATGAGTTAATATATGAATGGCCTGAGCTAATAAAAAATAGACCTAGGCTATATTGATAATCACCCTGTTTTATCAGTTTGAGTTTTTTGGCAGACGTAAGGAGCCGCAACCACACAGCCCAGGCTGCAGAAGTGCCGCAAGAGCGCAGCAAATTATCTTCAGAAACAATAATTAAGCTCACGATATTCACAACGGCCAAAACGTTAACGGTCTACGCAGGAATCCTCCCGAATAGCCACCCGGGCCTGCACACACACACACACACACACACACACACACACACACACACACACACACACACACACACACACACACACACACACACACACACACACACACACACACACACACACACACACACACACACACACACACACACACACACACACACACACACACACACACACAAACGCGCACGCACACACGATACATGCGTAGCCTGATTGCACCTGTAGGGGGACCACGGGGCGCTGCGTGTGACTTGTGCGCTTATTGGGGTGGGTGATCGATTTGCCTGGCATCGATTGATTCAGTTTCAGCACCACCGAGGTGAACAGCTCTCGTTAAGAACTTCTTTCGAAGCTTCTTTGGTTTGATCTTAAGGTTCTCCTAGGAAGGCAGTTAAGAGCGCGTTTGGGAAACACCCGTATCTTAGCGCTCCTTCTTAGCGATTCCTTCTTTGGAGCCTTCTTAAGTCCTTAAGAAAGATCGCGTTTGGGAAACGCGGCCAATAACAGGAACACACTAATAGGCGGGAGTAAATCCATAGTAATCCATAGTAAACTAAGGCGTGAGGCTGCCAATATGGCTGTGCCCACAAAGTTTTCACGTCATGATCCCGAGCACCATTGTCTGCTTGTCAAGTTTCTGCTTGATTGGACTGTGTCTTGTGTACCAAAAATTCAAAGGTAAATGAAAATGTGAACACAGCAGCTTTGTATTACTGCTGCATACACAGCTCTAATATGAAAAGCCAGAGAAATCTATTCCTTACAAGGAGGATATAAAAGTCCACTCAAAAACACTCACAGGCAGAAATGCATACATTGATTGATTGATTGATTTTAGGAAACTAGGACAGAGGATACACATCTACCATACTACACTATATCCCCTTATTATACGTCTCTTCACAATTCAAGTAGAACGCTCCATTGACTTGAATGGGATTTCCCAAAGTTCTACCGGTCATTATTTTCTACTAGAGGACCTCTGAAAAAAAAATAATGACAGCTGTCAATGTCAACTGAGTTTGTGCTTCTAATTCAGGTCTTTCATATCACTCCGTAATAGAGTTTCATTGAAAGTGAAAGTCAGCAAGTTAAGACGTTGCCACGCAACATCTGAAACTGTCAAGTTCTATCTGTGTGACGAACTATTTATTTTGTTAGCGGAAGCCACGAAACGGTAGCTACGTCATTGCTAAAGACACATTGTGGTAAGTTTCTTCTCTCGTTTTGGCAAGTAGCCATATAATAAGCGGGATAATGTATAGAACGCAGGTCATTATTGGGAAAATAAGTACCTTCAGGGCAAAACAAGACCCCTCCGCATCGCGTTGGGGTCCAGTTCGCCCTGTTAGTACTTATTTTCCCTATAATGACCAGCGTTCTATACATTATCCCTTACATAATATACTGTACACCACACACCATATACCAACCCTATATGAAAGCACCATAACGCACACTGTATAATAGTGGCATACCTGATTTGCTGTGTGAGGGGAGCTTTTCGACTGTACTGGTGCAGATGGGAGAACAGGCTGACTTTGTGGCCATAATCTGACCTGAGAGGAATCTAAAGACAGACAGACAGAGGGAGAAAGAGAGAGAGAAAAAAAGCAAGAGAGATTACTGCTTTGACTAAAACTGCCTCATGGTGTATGGAACAGTCTCTGAGGAGGAGAAGAGAGGAACACATTTAAAATGGCATCCAGGCTGGGTCACCTCAGAATGCAGAACGGAACAAAACCAACAAATAAACAAACAAACAAAAAAATTCAACCCACATACTGAACAATCCAAATCTATCTACGGCGAGGAGAAGGCACAACAAGTGAGCACACACTGCGCTCTACGAACCCAACCAAACCAGAACACAAGAACGATGATGTTGAACGAAGGGGGGAAAAAAAGTTCATGGATAAAAACAAAATAAAAAAAAAAGAGTCAACTGCACGCACGCACACACAGACACACACACACACACACACACAGCAGGGCCAGACCTTTAAGTAGCTGCCAGTTTGCCAAGGCGTCTGTTGGATACAGGAGTTAAAGCACATGCATTGAGGATGTGAGTGAATGCAAACAGCTTTTCATGTCAGGCCCAATGGACAACTCCAGTGGCTCTATTTTACTTGTCTGCATGAGACAATTCAGTGAATTAAAAAACATTACGCACAGAGAAAGGCTGCTGTGCATAAAGCATGCAAAAGGGAAGGAGGCATTGTGTGTCAGTATATCAGAGACAGTGGCACATGCGTTAAGTGTCTTATCCAGCATTTAAAGATGCATGAGTTTTTCCAATTTCACAAGGAAACTTACAGTGATTCAAGGCAATTCAATATATAATGATGCTTTTATTTTGTTGTTAAAGGGAAACTATGCAGGTTTGGCAATTTCATCGCCGGTTTCGCTTTCGACGCTTTTCGTTTTCACTCGTTTTATGCTTACTGTATAGTTTCTCTTTAAGAGCTTTTGATAAAGACATTTATAATTATAATAAAGCTTTAAGAACTTTTAATAATGACAATTCTGGGGGTCTGTGAGAATCTGCTTGACCACATGCAAATGAGAGAATAATTTAGAATAAATTAAACAAATGGTCAACCTGTTGTCTTTCTAGCTTCTTGGCAAGCTTTCTGACTGCTGCAGGGTCGTCAACTTGGACATGTTCTGGTAACCTCTTCACCACTGAAAATTAAGACAAAAGCTTGTAAGACAAATAGAAAACGTAACACCTGAACTCATAAGATCTAAAAGGGAGCTCTGCAAAAGTATCTCTCAAAATCATCCATCAATTTTGTCTACAGAATTCTGTGAAGTAAAATCTGGGGGGAGGTAAGGATTTTGAGAGTTACCTTAAGCCAGTTAACATCCTAAAAACATGGCCACTGCCATGATTAAAAAATGATGGATACAAAAGTATGTTGTCTGTGTGTGGATTGGTGGATGAACTGGCAATTTTGTACCCAGAGGATCAGCACAGCACAGCAGAGCCAAAACCTAAACTCAAAGCAAACCAAAAGACAGGCACCACCAAGGGACACCCAGGAGCAAAAAGATAATTGTGTGATGTACTGGCACAGCATTATAGAGGCTAGAATATTGTTGTTTCTTTCTCTCTGCTGGATAACAATCATCTATGAACTGACCACATATCAGCCCTCTAGGTCACTTGGGATACTTTAGAAACACAACTGAGCCATACTGTAGCACCAGGTCTTGTGAAGCTGTGTGCAAAACTAGATCAATATAGCATGAAACAGGAGTGCTGTAGACCATTATTTGCCAAGGTATGCTTATGTGTTTTTAAAATTCTCTATGGAAACTCCCCATAGGAGAGGATAGGATCCAAAATGCATACTGACAATCAAATGCTTACTGCACACAAACCCCTTTATGTAGAAGCATAATCTTGTTCTCAAATAAAGGCAACACTCTGAAGCTTCTTGTAGACTTTTTGGATTGTATGTCAGGCGTTCTGATATAGAGTGACTACACAAAATATGGAATAATTACACAAAAGCCTCTCTTTTTGCATTTACTTTGTTGATTCAATGGTTGTATAGATAGACTATACATCTGGACAACTAATATTGGACAAAACAACTTCTTGTGAATATTTCAGTACCCAATATGTTGCATCTACTGTACTTGTTGTAGTGCAGCTACACTGCAGCCAGATGTCATGTCAGGGTGGCACCAAAAGCGGAGGAGGGGGAGGAGGGCATTTTTGATTCAATTTAATTAAGACATAGTATGATAATCTTACAGTGTAATCTTACAATGTAAAGCACTTTACAGATTGTACATTAAAAACAAATAATTTTGGATTCCTAAGAGTCCAATCCTTCAGATGGTGTATAACATTACTATGCTTCATAGTAATATGGTGCAAACAATTGATTTTGAAAGTTAAGGGTGGTGGGGGAAGGAGGGGGTGGTGTTCCAACAAAGGAAGGAATCATTAAGAAATCAAGAAATCATTTCCAATACTTGTATCACTGACAACAGTTGTCCGGCCAGGATAATGTCATTTAAAAAATTGAAGTTGCAGCCATAAACTGATGTTAATGTTTACATATTGTGTTTTGGCCTGATGCGCCACCCTCCACCTATCTACTAATCACAAAGTCAGTAGTTTTTCAGCATCCGCGTAGTCAGCGCTGCTCTAGTTAGTATACACTGCTCTACAGTATTTTGAAAGTGATTGCAGTACCAGTTTTGGCCAAAATCCTACATAGAGTTCCTTTAAGCAAATTTTTGCCTATCCATTACATTTGGGATATCGAATAACTCCCCCTTCGGTTATGCCAATACCATGAGTCCTACCTGGCTGTAGCTCATTGAGGATTGCCTTGCCCTTGCTAGAGGACGGCTGCTGGCCCGGCTCTCCCTTCTTGACCTTGGATGCCCGGTCTGCCTCCTGACGTGCCCGCCGCTCTGCCTTCAGCTCGGCTTTGCTCTTGGCGGGCTTGTCTGCGGCGGACTGGGCTTCAGGAGCTGGCGCTGGGGGTCCCGAGGCTGTGGGCCCAGGGGCTGGTGCAGATGCTGGCGCAAGTGCGGGAGAAGGCGTGGATGAAGGCACCGTGACTGAGAAATAAAAACATATTTCTTATTCATGACTTGTTACAATTACACTCTGTGTGACTTATTCACAAACAGAGTTATAGACATAACCTGTTAGACATTCAAGGGTGGAGCCTGCAGGCCAGAGAATACAGGTGTATTTACGTGATAGTCAGTCTCTTATTCCATGATACCCTTATCTTATTGTTCAATATTTATCCAATCACGCAAGAGCTGTGGTAGCCTATTTGTCCTGTCTATGCAAAATTTTGATTTGAGATGTGATGGGACAGGAGCCAGGAGAGACTAGCCATGCATGTTCAGAATGATAGTTGGGGTTTGTGCTTTTTCAGTTGAAGAGCATAAAATGTGGCAAATTTGCCAGCCTATACTTCAAATATCAACCAATACCTTTCTGTGGAGGACTTTGTGTTGCCTTCTGTGATTCAGGCGAGGCAACAGGTTTCTTCCCCTTTCCTTGGTCATGCTCAGATGTACCCTTGCCTTCCTTTCCACCTTTTTTCTTCTGATGTTTTTTCTCTTTCCTCAGACGTTGTTTCTCTTCTTTGGTCAATTCCCTCCCCTCAAGCTTCAGTGAAACATCAACAAAGTCAACAACCGACATAACACAACCTTTATGTTGGCATCATGACAAGAAAGACTTAAAAGAATGACTTACTTTTGCTTGCAATATGACGTCCTTTTGCGATGCATCTCCATCTGAAATGCAATATTAGACTGTGGCGTGACTGCTGAATAAAAGTCGGGCAATGCCATGGAGGTACATTACAGAAAAAGCATCTACAACGTCACGAACCGGCCACTTGAGCGCTTGTAACATCTTTCATGGGGATGCGGTGACATTTCACATCGAGTGAGTGACTTGACAGGGGCGTCACGTTGAATAAGTTACCTCATGGAGCGACTAATAGCTTCCTTTGCAGTCGGCCACGAAGCGAAGGTAATAACATACACTTTGAAGTCAATACGTTTGTCAAATCAGATGTTTCTGGCCATGTGTCAAGGTGGTCACAATTTTACATACGGCAAATGATGCAACTTCCATTCACAGATGGTAAGTTGTTGACTTGTCAGTGTCAGGCCACGATGGAAAGCACTAGTTAGCTCAGGTTGGCTAACTTCAGATAGCTTGCTAGCAATAAGAGTTCTAGCGAATGTAACCAAACCAAGACACCAGGCTAGAAAACAACATTTCCAATTGTAACTCGCAGACTCAAGAGTAATTTACTGTCTAAAAGACAATTATATCGCTCTCACCTGCAGTATGATTGATGCTTTCAGCCTGATTCGGCTCTCCTTTCTCCTTTGCGTCGGCCATATTTCCCCTGCCTCACACAACGTTAAGGGAAAGACTGTCAACACTTTGTGAAAACACATGGAAATTTAAAACATCGCCCCCTTCAGGCTACACCGTACTGCCTCAAACAGGAGACACCTACACATCTACATTTGTGTTGTAGATTAAATAGTTGATAGTTTCAAAAATGGTTGTCTTTGCTTTCTGAAACCAAATGGTTAAGGTCACCATGCTCTATGAAATCTGGCGAAGACGGTGGGCTAATTCACTGAGTATATAAAAGTTAGCCTACATACATGAGCTTACTTTGTAGCCTAGCCTAGCCTACTTTCAGACTTTCAGTTTTTTGTCAAATGCCAATATGCTTCTAATTTGTCGCTTGTTATGTATTAGGCACCATACCGTTTATGATGCCAACAACTCCATAGTTTGTGGACCTACGAAAGACTTTGATGTTTTTTGTTTTGTTTTCCAGAGATTGATATTTCTTCTTTGATCATGTGTAAGTAAGCTTTTTGTGCAATAATTATGCCCAGACTAACACCTAAGGAATTCACGTAGCCTATTGCATATTAAATTGACTGAGATAATAATGCCAGAATAAGGTGGGGCTATGTTATGTGTTTTGTAAGAATTTTCTTCATTATCTCCAATAGCCTGTAACAGTGACATGATAGTGATAAATATAATAATAACTCTTATGATACGGCTGCATCTTTCCTCTGAATTATGCTGTTTTCAAAGAGGTAGGCCTAATAGGATGTAGGCCTAATTGGATGCATCTTTGTCCATTGTAATTTATTCTTATTTCACAATTGGTTGTAATTTTGTGTTGGACATTAAGGGCCTCTTTGTCAATAATATGTGACTGGCGAAATTGGGCAATTTAATGACTCACAGAGACAAACATATCACTAAAAAGCATGTTGGCATAATGTAAATAATATATGACAATAAACCAAATACATTTTATTTAATTGTTTTTATTGTTTGCAAAATGTAAAAAGAGAGAATTCAGAGCAGAATCAGAAACATCAGAAACATAAATTACTAATGACCTAAGATTGGAGAGAAAATTTATTTTTTTAATATAAGATATAAACAACTGTAACTGCCTGGAGAATTGTAAATCCTGTCTTTGCTGTCCCCCAGGGTAGCCGGCGCGGTAGTCACAGAGCAGTAGCTGGTTGAAGGGGACCAAACCTCACAGAAACACCTGACTTGGTTCCGTTTGACCAGCCACAGCAAAGCGTGGTGCGTCCAGAGACGAGAGAGAGGAGGAGACAAGACAGACAAAGAGAGAGAGAGAGAGAGAGAGAGAGAGAGAGAGAGATAGATAGATAGCAGTGGGCTGAGAGAGAGGAAGACAAGGAAGTGAAGGAGGGTGATGCAATGATGTGATGGCCGGAGAGATTTTCAGTTGACGGTCCACAATGTGTCCTCACGTGTCCTTCATTCGTTTCTCTTACCTGTAAAAGACACAACATGTATGAAAAAACCGACAAAACTAAAAAAATAAATAAATAACAAGTTAGGCTAAAATCTAGACTAAACATAGGTCCTGTGTCCTGATGACTGAGACTGGCTCCCTATATAACCCTCATTATGTGTGAAGGAAAGTCCCCAAGGGGAAAGTTTATCCTGTTCCCTGTGCTCTTTAGGCTAACAGGCAGCGGGACAGCTGTGCTCTGTCAATCCACCCGGAGAGAGAGAGAGCGGCAACGTGTGGAGGTCACTTAAAACTGCATTGGGGAACGGGAGCTCCATGGACGTGTGCCTAAGGCAAAGCACTCCTCATAAACAACAGCATTATCACCTGTCTGCTGTGTGTGTGTGTGTGTGTGTGTGTGTGTGTGTGTGTGTGTGTGTGTGTGTGTGTGTGTGTGTGTGTGTGTGTGTGTGTGTGTGTGTGTGTGTGTGTGTGTGTGTGTGTCGGTTTAGCAGATTCACTGGAATACTAGAGAGTAAAAGCAGTTTTGTACACACACATTATACATTCTCACCCACACATGCAAACACAAAGCAAATACATATTTGTTTAGTCAAGCATAGAAAGAAAGAGTGAGAGAAATAAAGAGAGAGAGAAATAAAAAGAGAGGGAGAGTTAGACAGAGAGAGGGAGGGAGGGAGGGAGAGAGAGAGAGAAAGCGAGGGAGAGAAAGACAGGCGCGTGGATGCGGTGCTCACGTCCCCCTGCAACCACACACTTCCTTACATTCCATAGCCAGAGTATCCATATGGGGATATAAGGAAGCATGTCTTCACAAGGGGCAACAACTGGATTGGCCTGTCAGCTCACACAGAGTGCTCATTCATTCATTCAGGGACCACAATGGTGTCACTCAGCAACGACTCAACAACCGTTGGGGAGCAAGGAACATTTGAAAAGACACAGGGAAGATCCCTCCAAAAAAGTTCCACTCGTTATATTCATTTAGAAGACACTAGTGACTTTGACTTGTGTACCCCCCCCCCCCCTCCCCCCACACTCACACATACAAAATAATACTGCAATCTATTGCTTAAAAAAAATAATATTGTGATGCGTATGCAATATTATTATTAGGCTATTATTATTATTATTATTATTACAAATGTTATTTTAATTAACTGAACAATTCAAACTATGAACTGAACCACATGTAATACTGTTACATGAGCCCATTTGAGTGTGACTAAACATCATAGCACAAAAAAACACAACAAATGGAAGGCCATTCCTATGGGATACTGAGAACACAGTACACCACGTTGAAGTACAAACACACTGAAAAGACAGATGTATAATTATACTTTTGAATAGACAGAGATCATAAATGGTGCAAAATGACTTCAAAATACCTTAGCATTCCTGAATCACCTCCATCATGCTGGTCCCATGTGAGTTTCTCTGCTTCTCCAAGTCGATGATGTTGAGGAAAGTCAGGCCCGTTCTGCTGCAGATCTCCAGGAAGCCCTTGTATGATCTGACCTTGCCTACTCTGCCCTAGATTGTATCAGTCACGCACCAAAGGTCCCTGAGGACCATGCCCGAGCTGCCAGCGACTGCAACTGTGACCACAGGCCGCCCTCTGCCTCTTTTCTCTCGTTTCCAGAGGTGTGCAACACGGGCCCTGGAGGGTTACAGTAGATCAAAGGCAGGTAGTGACACCTAACGTGAGAACACACACACACACACACACACACACACACACACACACACACACACACACACATCCTGTCTTGTACACACATCTTGAAGTCCTGGAGAGAACCTGTGCTATTTTGCCATATGTCTGCCGTATAGTGGTCACATCCTGCAGATTCCTGGCTGTCGTGATAATAAAATGGTAATTATACATCACCTTACAGCTCAAGACAAACCAAACTGTTGCACCTATCTGGCAAGCAAAGGAGACTTATCTTTAGAACTTACTGAAAGGGTCCCAGAAGAGCCACTGACACATGACAATATTTATCCAACCATTGCAAACTAAACGTCACAAATTAAACAGTGAAAATGTCCAGTCTAAATGAACTCTGTCAAGCGGCTCTTACCCGTTATCATTATTCCTCCATAACTGTGCACATATATTGTTCCAGTTTAATGTACTGAACTATCGCATAAAACGAGAATCCGTTGGCATAAAATATAGATTTCCACTAGCTCTCCCACAACGAGTCAAATAAGTCTCACAGCATTACTCCAAAGCCATTCCTCCTTCCCCTCAGAGTTTTGTCGCCAGCTTCAAAAGCCACCAAAACACACCTTCTTAACGAGTCCTGATATTTTCTACACCTCTTATTCTCCCTGCCCTGCTCTGTCTCTCCCTCTCTCATTTTCTTGTTCCTCTCCTCTCCTCTCCTGCGGTGCTCTTTTCCTTTGCCGGCCGCATGTTGCCAGGGCCGTCCCTCCTCTGTCCAGCCCGGCTTGTGAACTGTGCCCAGACGAGGAACACCACGCCTGGCCTTTTCTAGTCCCTGGGGCTGCCCCCTATGCTGCCGGCGGCCTCTCACCTGTCGGTGTCCCTCAGAGGCCTGGGCCTCTCCTGTGCCTGCTGTCCGGCCCAATCAGGGGCATGACAAGGGTGGGGTGTGTGGAGGGGTTGGATGGGGGTGGGGTGGGGTGGGGATGGGGGTTGGGGACGGGGGGTGGACAGAGGCCTGTGAAATCACACCTCTCAGCTGTTCGCACTCGCCTCGAGACACCCTACACCCCACTGCTCCCCTTTTTACGCCGAATGTCAATGGCTCCTTTTGAAAAAACGGGCCCAGGAAACAACTGCAGGCATTTTTATATTTTATGAGGGTAGTACAGTACACAGAGAGAAAGAGAGAGAGAGAGAGACATTAGATCCAAAGCAATGCTGAACCATGCCTTTTTGAACCATTGACCATACAATCCAGCAATCATGTTTCTGTGTTCAGGTTTGTCTAGTAGGTAGATGCCAAGAACTCTTTATCTGACTATTCTAGCATTCTATTTCATTGAGTTATGTATAATCGCAACAAAACAACCTATTTTCAGATTATTTTGAAATGATACCTCTAATACTATTTTGAAAAAATACCTCTATGCAGTGATACGGTAGGCTAGAGAAGAAACCAATTGTGGGCCATGGCAGTTATATGTCCAGTGCCACTTTAACATGAACCCATATTGACCATACTTTTCATCATTGATATTTCCCACGTACACATTAACAATAGTAATTGTCCTCGGCGTCCATTTTAAAAGGGGGGCTCTGAAGTGTAAAATACCCACCTGACCCATTCTGTGGCATGAGAAACAGTCGGGCAAGAGCAGGCTGAATTTTCCCCTACGGCAAGCATGGCGGGTGCCCCCCCCCCCCCCCCCCCTCAGGTCAACACCTGTGGTCTAAAATCAGGCCAGGCAACAGGAGCTCCGGGCCCCATTCACAGCACACCGAGGGGCTCCAGCAGGGGCTTAGCCTGAAACCCAACGCTCGGCAGGCTATTTTTGCTTAACGCAGCCTCCACAAATAGCAGCCTCCGACATTCGTAGCCTCATTTCTCCTTGGTAGGGGGTACCACCACGCTTGTGCAGTAATTGTTATAACGCTGTATTTCCTATACACTTGATCCGTGTAAACGTGATACGCCAAATACGCCACATTGAGTTAGCATTGATGAGTTGAGGAGGTGTGAGATGAACATGCACAATTTAAGGAGTGCAGAGTGCCTCCTTAAGTATAGGTCATAATGTGCATATTTAATTCAGATAATACATGCATCGTAACCAAAAGAGTAACTGTGACGTGTAGTAAGGATGTACATCTGATTTAATGAAGTCGACTGATGTGCTACTAAGTAGCCTATATGTAATGCTAATTGATCGGGAAAGCGGCAAAATACCAAGGTGACAGTGCTTTGTTATACAAAGCCATTGAAGTAATCATGTCATTTTATTTTGTTTTAAAAATGCATTTATTCAGCACTCTTTACATTTAAATTTCTCTCAGGGCTCCATATGGAACCCTGAACTAAGGACTGAAGTGCCTGTTGAGGGCATCAGGTCCCACTCTCATTAACCTGACAATGGGCCGCCAGTGCTCCTTAAAACATTAACAAAAACATCTCAGGAAAAACAGAGGTCTCTGATCACTGTTTGAGTGGCATGCCAGTTCCAAATTGGGTCAGGAGGGGTTATTTATAAACCCTGGCCACTCGAACTGGGCCCCCAGCGCGCTAATAACGTTGTTCCCCTCTGTCACACAGATTTGCCAGCTATAGCCGCGGCCAGCCCCGATTTGTTCAAGTGAGTTTTATTTTTTCCTCCTTCTCCAGAGAGATCATGTCACACTCTCAGGATGTGATATAATTTCCCCTGAGACAGCGAAAAAACTCGGAACAGTTCCCCTCCGAAAAAGCAGAGGGGGAGCTTCCCCCCAGCACTGGACCCCCGACAGCTGTCTCCATTAGAGTTCTTGTTAGGCTGCTGGCTGGGATGGCTTCCCTCTTTAGACAGGGAGAGAGATGCCTCCTCCAGTTTCCTCGTACGTGGACCTTTTCACCGTTCTCAAGGATGGTTGATTCAATTCAGTTCAATTTTATTGATTAGTATACAAAATGGTAATCAATAAAATGGTAACATGATCAGGTCTCAAAGTGCTGTGGATAGCTCAAGGCCTGAAGTTGGAAATACTCTACAATGGAGTGAGTGAGCACAAGGCAAGGATGGCAAGGAGAAACCCCCAGGATGTTCCTTAAAGCCATGGCATCAGCCAGCTGACTCCTACGCCAGCGTCTTGACAGCAGGTGCACCACTTCTTAGCCGTCTCGAGAGTGATACCCTCAGCCTTAGTCACGCAAAAATCCACTCTCGCCGCTGGTGCGCATTTGTTTGCGGTGTTTCAACAGGGATGGGTGACACCAGGAGACCAACACTCCCTGGCTCAACATGAGAACATGTGTCGGTGCTCTACAGTTACACTATACAGAGGCATATGCTCTATGTACTGCATTCCTGTTCAATAGAAAGTCTGACAAAAATAAATTCTGTGGGAGAAAGAGAAAATGAGTATAAAAAAAGAGAAGTAATTGTTATACTCAAACTAAACTACTGACTGCAGGATCATGCTGATTGTTAAATGTCTTTATGCTGATTCTGAGGTTTCATTAGATTCCATTCATTCAAGCTATTCACAATACAATAGTATTCTTTTCCTGTCAATAGGGTGTGTACAGCATAGATATATATATACGTGTATGTCTATGGTGTGTAGCCTATAGATCCTATTGTGATTTGTTATTTTACAGATGGGAACTTCATGCCTATGGCCTGGGTTGGCTATTCTTTGAACAAATATTCAAGAGACAGCTACAACTTGTAATTTAATCCTAAAGTTAAAGGATATGTCTTTGTGTTGTGATGTGGAGAGGTAAATTGGCAATGTATAATACAGCCTAATTGATTTGGATAGATTACTCTAACCACTATAAATGTAGAAATATAATCCAGTCACTACTCATTAACTGCTGGGTGACTAGAGGTGATGTCCTTCATCGGGCACGCCAGTTGCTCCTGCCTTTGGTTGATACAGCTGTCCACTGGAACCCTGTCCCACATTGAAAAAGGGATAGAAGTAGAAAGGTTAAAGGTCAGATGCGTTTAAGCTAAAAGTTCAAAACAGGTGGGAATCCCGCGGAGGAGTGGAGAAGAGGAGGCCACTTCTTTCACGTGAGTTTGAAATGAAGAAACAGCAGAAGCAACATACAGAACACATCTGACAAAAGTCTTCAAAGGGGTTTACAAAGACAGACTATGGTAATGATCTAATTTGTTAAAGTTCAACTGTGATTTATCCAATTTAGTCTTTTATCAAATAATCCCAGTCAAGAATCTCAGAAAAGAAATTTAAGAAACAGCGCATTGCTATATCACAGCATTTCAATTGTATCATGTATTGAAAAACTTCTTTCTAGGAGTTTTACTGGGGGTTTCTGTTGCCTATATAGAGTGGATGTTTCTGTAGGTTTCATGGCCCAGTAAACAAATGGTCATGGAACAGGAAGTGAACATCTGACCCCCTCCTTCCACATTTCTTTGGCAACGACACATGAAACAAGCTGGGTGTCAAATTGGGATGACGTATGCTGTCTTAATTGGTGTCAGCCACCTCTGTTGTAAAGGTTGTCAGCTCTTCCACTGACAAGGGGAGCAGTGATGTCCAACTCTGTGAGCCTCCCGGGGCACTGAGTTCACCAGGTCACTGGGGGTATATTTACCATTTATGATGGTAGCTAGCAAGCGCTTGCAAAACAGTTTAACAATGAATTGCTGTGAGACCTTCTCACCTCACAAACAAATAATGAATGTGATACTTGTCTTAAATCTACAACAAGGAAAGCACAGCTGAATCACCATAATTATCTTTTATACTCTTGCTGTTTGGAAAAAGAAAAAAAAATCACTTAAATGAATGAAATAACAATGAAAGTTTGTGAGATGTTACATCTGTTGTCATTTAAAGTTTGTATGCATCAGCATGTGAATTAAAATAGGCGTATTCTTCTTAGTGAGACCACACACAACATATTTCCCTATAAATACATGGAATCCCGAAAAACAGAAACAGGCTATTCATACAACTGAACAAAAAGATTACTTTATGATCTTATAAGCAAGCCATGAATAATGACTGGCTATGCACATTTGTGTTGATGAGGAAACTAGGCATATTTGTATGTAACTATAAATATAGGCTATTTGTATGCCCTATGCCTTTTATATGTGAGTTTTCTTATTATCGCTGATTTCATCCTGACTTGTCTGTCTATGTTCCTGAACATACCTCACACATATTCTGCATCCCTCCAAAAGAGAAGACAGCTGTGAAGTCATCTGAGGGCACATGCTGAAGGTCACATGGTTGAAGCAGGTGGGTAAAGCATTTTGTCTCCTTTACCCTCTCTCAGAGAGAGAGAGAGAGAGAGGTAACAGTTGCTATTCCTAAATGTCACTTTTTAAAAATAAAACCTTTATCACAAACCAGTCATTGTCATGCCAAAGTCCCCTTAAATAATCACAGACCCGAAATGATATATGTTTATTTTTGTTAATCCACACATTTGGCCTATTTTATGAATTGGTAGGCTATTGTGACATCTGAAAACTCATTTGTTAATTTGATATAGGATTCTATAATTTTACGTACATCATTACTTGGTAATAATAATGATTAAAAAAAGAAAAAAATATGAAACAACTTTGGCCTATAGCCTCAACATACCACACTACTGCATTTTACATCCAAGCAAACTGATAGCCTCATCTCTAATTTAGGCTGGGCCTAATGCATGTTCGAGTGATAGGATTTCAAATATATATATATATATATATATATATGTTTTAAAAGTGAAATTATTCCATTTCAATTTGAACTTGACGCTATGATTTCGATGTGGGCTACCTTCACTTCATTCAGATGAATAGTCCATCCAACAGAAAAGTGCAAAAGATAATACATGGAACTAAAGTTAGAAGGATGTTTTTCAGGGGATTGTAAATGCCGACGGACCACCTGTGCTGTGAGCGCCTGGTGTGCGCGCTCTGCGCCCAGCTGTTTACATTTATATTAATGTGACAGCTTATTCGTGAACAAATCTGGGACGTATTGATAGTTTCCAAAGGTAACCCTGGTCAACTCAAAAGTTACACTGACGTTTGAGCTTTTAAACCATATGAATGAAATAAAACAAGATGGCAGTCCTCTTCACTTAGCTAGCGTCAGGCTAGGGCAAGTTGTGTTTTATCCTTGTTTTATCGAATGCTCTGAATACAGCTAACGTTGTTTGCAATGTTATGTTAATCGTGCAAACCTACTCGAAGAAAGTTGTCAATCTTCAGATGTGAAAATGATATCGATTTTGGCCAAATGTGTTCAACATCGAGTGTTATCTTACAAGGTCCAGGCTACTCAACTACAATGTTCTATCCTAACATGCAGGTGTGAACTGTTTTTCAGCAATTGAGCATGGGTTCGTTAGGACAACTAGCAGGCCTACGATGTGGGAAAGCACTGCAGCTCACCCTTGCGGTAATCAAGCCGGATGCAATGGCGCATCCTCTGATGATGGAGGTGGGAATCAATTTCCAGTTTTGACATGATGTATTTTCATCCGTCAATTAGCAGATGACCCGCACAATTGGGCTGGTTACACATTGCTTGCATATCAAAACCTTTAGGAGTCACTCTAAAATATGTACAATTTATTTTATTTGCAATGTTGTGTTTGCAGAATGCATCATAATTTAGCATTCTAAAACCCTCTTAAATCCAGCCAGTGCTGCATTATGAATTTTGATTTGGAACAGTTTTTCGTAAAGTTTAATTCTGTGACAAACTAATATTCTCTGTTTTTCTTTTGATCTGGTTAGGCTCTCCACCAGAAAATACTGGAACACAAGTTCAGTATTGTCAAGTCGAAGGACTTAGTGTGGCAAAGACAAGATTCGGAGAAGTTTTATGCTGAACATGAAGGTAAAGGTTTTTATGGCTATTGATATAAATCAGCAGGAGTGTGCTCAATGCATTTTATTTAAACATGTACCTTGAGCAGACACTGAACCCCAAAACTGCTCCTGGTGGGCAGAGGTGTCTGGCATGGCAGTCTCTGCCGTTTTAATGCTGTTTATGAGTCAGTGTGAGGCATACAATTGTAAAGCGTTAGTTGTAAATTGTGTGGAGGAGAAGAGTGCTGGATAAATGCACTTAATTTACCATTTACATTATTCTTATCAGAATCAGAATCAGCTTTATTGTCCAAGCTTGCTTAACAAACAAGGAATGTATTTGACTCTGGTTAATCTTTGCACTCAAGTACAACACCCAACAATTCTGGCTTGAAGATGGAATAAAAACAGTTTAGCACGATGTTAATGTACATCATCCTGGAGGATGGTTTGTCTTTGAAGCTATTTTTTTTTTTTTGATAAAACATGAATGAAAATATGAACCTGTTATGAGCATACTGATCATAGTTGAAGTTTGTATGACTTTGTAACTCTGCTGTCAGAGGCTGCCATACAATAAGTTGTATTCCTGAACATTAACAGCACTTGGCTGTTCTTTGTACAGAGTTTCCTGAAAATATTCTGCAGCTGCCTGAAATATGCTACTTTGATAGCACAAATCATCTTGGTTTTTCTCATGTCTTCAGGGCGGTTCTTCTATCAAAGGCTTGTTGAGTTCATGTCAAGGTAGGTATTTCTTGTGCAGTGCACTTACTCAGGCCTGATAGAGTTCAGACGTGGTGCCTGAATGCAGGCTTGAGCTCGGCCATGTACAGTACAATGTCAAAAAAGGCTATTCTCTATATTGTCTTTGAATGTATTTGATTATTTCAGGCACAGATAATTTCCTGTCTATCAGCCCCGACTTACTGCTCCCAAGCTGTTACCACACAAAGACACAGTGTATAATTTTCTTGATAGTCATTCTGTTTAAAGGAGTCCTAGAATTCAAAACCACATTCACCTTGTTCCTGTTGAATTTAGGCTGCGAGCAGTGTCCAAAGGACAACACCAAAGACTTTACCGCGTCCCCCGCCTGCTTTCGTATGCAAATTGGGAAATAGAAACAGCCGTGTTGAAATGCTCCAATCTGAACAGAGCTCAGATAACACGTAATAGGCGCCCATCCCCCTTTAGATACACCCCCTCTCATTTGCATACCTTCGATTAATAATTCTTGTTAAACTGCTCTTACGATGCTAGTATCTAGATATGTGGTCTATGGCAGAGACGTTGTAATGCTAGCGTTATTACAGCTAACTTTGGAGAGTTACTATACTAAGAAATGTACTGATAAAACTTACCAATCTAACACATTCATTCTGTTGGGGAATCTGCTGCACTTCATCTTCGTCAGAACCTTCTTCTGACTCGGTTTATACATGTACGGTTGTATTCCTTATTTAAATCCATTGTTGATAGCTTTATCAAAGACTTCGGCTTTATTTACCAGCAGTAAACGTAGTTTCACTTTGCTCTAGCTTCAGACCGGTGGATTGAGCCAATCAACTTTCAGGACATATCGGCCAATAGACCAATCAGCGCGCATCTCATTTGAATATTCATGAACTTGCTGAGTGGGCGGGAAAAACAAACTGTTTCATTGCAAGGCTTATTTATGACCTTGTATTAGGCGATCTAGCAGTGCTCCTGGGGCGTTTTCAGCCCCACAAATTTACATATGACATTATTTAGGCTCAAAGATCAATTTGTAATGGTCAAAAAATGCGTTCTATGACTCCTTTAAAATCAGACAGAATCCAGGAAAATGGTTTGCACACGTCTCAGATTTTGCTGAATGTTTTTCCACGTCAGTGGTTTCCAAACCTTTTTTCTTGTGGAGTGTGGAGAACAGGGTCATTCCACGCCAAATCAACCAGAGCCCACG
Source organism: Sardina pilchardus (assembly GCF_963854185.1). Lineage (NCBI taxonomy): Eukaryota > Metazoa > Chordata > Actinopteri > Clupeiformes > Clupeidae > Sardina > Sardina pilchardus. The sequence continues at coordinate 18,945,680 of NC_085005.1, forward strand.
CACTTGCGTCTCAAAAAAATCTGAAAAAAAATACCATGTGTGCCTATGTTACCCAGGAGACACTCTGTAAAATGTTTTTGTGCTAAGATCAATACTTTTCAAGTAACAGCCAGTTTTACAGGGGGAGGGGGGTGTCAAATTTGTTCTGCCTCTTTTTTTTGTCAAAGTTCACAAGCTCATTGCTCAAGAACTAGAATCCGTAGGACGCTCAAATTTTGCAGGCTGGTGCATAAATAGGAATAGTATGCAGTAAAATCATTACGAGTAGTCTGGATGATCCTGCATGGTCATAGCAGTCCCTCAAAGTTGATCAACATTTTATTGGAGTTTTTGGCTGTGTTCTGTTTAGGCCTACAGAAGACACATTTTTACTCAACATAGGGTCATTCCGTGTCAAATCACCCAGTGCCGGAAAGTGACCCTCTCCGAAAAAATCTGAAATAAATCACAGGTGTTTGTAGACTAGACCTATGCACAAATCTTAAATAGTATGTCTGGATCACTAATGGTTTAAAATCTACAGCCCTTTGAAGCTTCAAGTCATTTTAAGCATTGTGGTGAACAGTCTTTTTTGGTCAACTTGCAACGTTATTGGTTCTTTTGGTATTTCACACACATCAGTGAAACTATGTGAATGGAAGCACATTTTCCTGTTGAATTAAGAAATCTAATCAGATGAGAGGTGTCTTGTGTAATTTCCCCTCTGCAAAGCTCTGAAAATGGCTATAAATTCATTATGTGAAAAGACATCATCACTTTTGAAGGCTTCTCATTCGAAAGGTATGTGCCACAAATTTCATCAGGTTTTTTTCCCACTCATATATGGACTATAAGGTCATGTCCATGCATCAACTTTGGTTGTAATCGTTGTCATATTGTCAGAGCATTTTGTTTTAATTGGGCTTGATTTTCAAAAAGCCCATTTTCGTCCTATCATTTCACCATGTGGACAGTTAACAGGATTTTTTTTAATTTTACCATATCACATTCTGTATGTGAGGATCATCTGTCCAAAATGTGGGCTTGTTGCTGAGTTTCTTTATTGGAGATATGATTTTTGGAAAATATTCTCTATAAATCTACTGAACTTGCATTGGATCTGCAGTACTACTTTGCACCACATGGGATGCTCTTTTAATACAATGGAAGTCAATGGAAGAGTAAGAGATTCACTTGTTTGCTGCACATTTCCAATCTAAACACACATTTTATGGTTCATAGTTGAATTGCTCCAAGTAATGATTGCAACATGAACAACATACTACTCATAAATAAATCTTATTTAGCTAAATAAACTGATCAAGCTAAATATACACACATACGACTGACTGGTCATACATTCAGCAAGAGGATTTAGCTTGCCATCTTTGTAACAGTTTTCTACACCACCATAGAAGTTGGAAAATGAAAGTCATGAACATATTCAAGAAAAAAGGGGTTTCAAGAATTCAGTGCATTATCAGATGCAGAAAAAGCGTCAGATGCAGTTTAGAGCAGATATTTCACTTGATGAAGATGACCATGCATGTTTCCATCACATAAAAGTTTTAATCAAAAGGTATGAGGGCTCAAAACGCTATTGCCTGGATCCAAGACGCATTCATGAAAAGGAGATAACTCATCAAGTATCTTGTATGTATAATGACCAGTCAGTCTTGTGTGTATAATTTGCTTGATCCGCTTATTTTCTCTAAATAAGATTTATTTATGAGTAGTATGTTGTTCATGTTGCAATAATTACTTGGAGAAATTCAACTATGAACCATAAAATGTGTGTTTAGATTGGATATGTGCAGCAAACAAGTGAATCTCTTACTCTTCCATTGACTTCCATTGTATTAAAAGAGCACCCCATGTGGTGCAAAGTGGTACTGCAGATCCAATGCAAGTTCAGTGGATTTATAGAGAATATTTTCCAAAAATCATATCTCCAATAAAGAAACTCAGCAACAAGCCCACATTTTGGACAGATTATCCTCACATACAGAATGTGATATGGTAAAATTTAAAAAAATCCTGTTAACTGTCCACATGGTGAAATGATAGGACGAAAATGGGCTTTTTGAAAATCAAGCCCAATTAAAACAAAATGCTCTGACAATATGACAACGATTACAACCAAAGTTGATGCATGGACATGACCTTATAGTCCATATATGAGTGGGAAAAAAACCTGATGAAATTTGTGGCACATACCTTTCGAATGAGAAGCCTTCAAAAGTGATGATGTCTTTTCACATAATGAATTTATAGCCATTTTCAGAGCTTTGCAGAGGGGAAATTACACAAGACACGTCTCATCTGATTAGCTTTCTTAATTCAACAGGAAAATGTGCTTCCATTCACATAGTTTCACTGATGTGTGTGAAATACCAAAAGAACCAATAACGTTGCAAGTTGACCAAAAAGGATTGTTCACCACAATGCTTAAAATGACTTGAAGCTTCAAAGGGCTGCAGTTTTTAAACCATTAGTGATCCAGACATACTATTTAAGATTTGTGCATAGGTCTAGGCTACAAACACCTGTGATTTATTTCAGATTTTTTTGGAGAGGGTCACTTTCCAAATTGGCTGAAATTGGGTGATTTGACACGGAATGACCCCATAGACTCTTGGGTTTTTTTTCTTATTGAGATAAGTAGAAACACTCTCCGAAAAAGCAATGAAGAGAAAAGAAAATCCATCAGGGACTGAACAGCAGACCTCACAAGTTTGAAAAATAAATTTGGATCTCATATTCAGAGCACCCTAACACCTTGTGGGAATAACACCTGTAAAATATTTTTGGTAAATTCAAATGTTTTTGCCCTTCCAAAAAATTATTATTATTTTGTTTTGTTATTCATTACACTTTACACCCATTGATTTTATATAACGCCCTTGATTCAGAGCAAAGTGCAATAAGAGTGATATTAAGGGTATTTTAAAAACCAACATGGCGTCAGTAAGTATTTTGTCTGTAAATACAATATTAATGTTGTATATAACGTAATGTATTATACATTGCCACCCATGTATAATATCTATCTATTGGCACAGACCCAACTGGACCATTTTAGTCATTTGGAAATGGTACAACAGTTTTATGACACTCAATGTCACTCTTTTTGCCCTTTTTACATAGTGCAGGGTTTCTCATATAATGTTTGTCAGGCTGTAAAACAAAAATAATATCAAGGGCACAAAAAATGTGAAGACCCATGATTTAAACAAAAATATTTTACAGCCCTTGGTTTTGGGACACACTCATCATATGGACAATGGTTGTACAAAATCTGAGACAGTGCTGCAACAACGTTTTGACATGGAAGGACCCTTGATAATTGGATTGTGCAAAGATTAAAGCATGAGAAGAATAATCACTGCAATTGTGTCTCCCAGGCTGTTATAATGTGTGTATATATAATAATATAATTATCATGGTATTTAGGAATCATGAATTACACATCAGATTTACATCACAACATAAAAAAAATCTGCATCCATCCATGTTTTCATTTCAGTATGAATGTCAAACATGATTGAAGTTTGAGTTCTTATAGAGCTCAAGTGTCGATTATGCAAGGGATTTAGAGAGTGGATCAAAAGATGGAGATGGCCGTTTACGTCACTAGCTTGCTTAGGTGAAGCAGTTACCATAGTAGCCTGTCCTCGGGCTGTTCCTCAGTACCCCGGACTGCAGGATGGTGGGGAACTGTCAGTGGGCAGCAGAATGTTGCTTCAGCCTGAGGGTGTGATATTTAACAAAAGAGCCGTTCCTATTTACAGTAGACATATTCCCTAGTTCTTCTTAGTCGTCATGTTGACCACAAAAGCACAAAATTGCTTCTAATACACCATTTCTGTATTGTCTTCTTTCTGGTGTCATTGTTCACAACAGTAATGTAGAAACATAAAGAATAGTGTTTCATCTCTACAGACCTCTGAATTAAGAGGTTTATTTTTTACAATCTCTGTATTCCCAACTGTGTTTTGCCTTACGTCTACACGAATAACCATTTTGTAATACTACTGATGTCAGTGCTTTCACATTTACAATGATAAGATGAGTTCATTGAATGGTTTCATTGAGCTTAAAATTCAATTTTCTTTCCCTAGTGGACCAATGAGGGCTTATATCCTGGCCAGGGAGGATGCAATTAGCTACTGGCGCGAACTAATGGGTCCCACCAAAGTGTATCGGGCGCGCTATACCTCGCCAGACACCATCCGAGCCCAGTTTGGACTTACCGACACCAGGAACACCACTCACGGCTCAGGTATGGAGAAGCCGTGTCCAGGTCACTTCAAAAACTCTTGAAGTCTTTTCCAGGCTACTGCATTAAAGCATTGATTGTCCTGTATCCTTTCACGCTGAGCCATTTAAACTCCCATGCTGTTTTTTTCGTGTGCTCCACTGCTGAATCTTTTCAAAGAGCAGACAGGTATCAGCAAAGTGCTAGGGGCTGCAATCAAAAATGATGAAGGGAGGGACATTTCATTGAGTTTACTCTTTTACCTTTTGACCGTCTCACTTTGTTAGGGAAGGAGATGTTTCTTTTTTTTTTGGGCAGCGACTCGTCTCTTGCCCTCCTACTCGCTCGGACGAATAAACTGGAAAATGGGGAATAGGCTGCCGAACAAAATTGCGATTGCGGTTTCAACATCTTTTCATGCCCAACAAAACCAGACCAGTCTTCACAGGGTGATAATGGAGTGCAATTTTGTGTACCCAGCAGAGGCATTCATGACTCATCTTCGCTTATGCCTCTTTCTTCTGCAGTCGTCTCTTACTTTTACTCTTCTCTCTTCTCCCTGCAGACTCCGCAGAATCCGCCCAGAGGGAGATCACATTCTTCTTCCCAGAATTCCACGCTCAGGAGTGGATGGAGAGGCTGGAGCCATCCTTCAGGGCAGGTCAGGTGACGTACGACCAGAAGAAGCAGATTCATACCCTATCAGGACAGAGCTGACCATACACTTCATAATATGGACCAAAAATGGACTGACCCCATAGTGGACAGCCGTCTGTCAATGTCCCAAAGCACAGCATCAGCATAAGAATCACAACAGGCATGAACGGACAACATACCTCATCTGGACCATGGTGTGACAGATTTTGTGTGGTGTTATGGGTCATTTTTACTCTTGAATTATCACCTCTATGGTATGATGTGTGTCAAAGGCATGTTCATTATTGTCATTTATTATTGTCATTTTCAGAACACGTAAGCTGAAAATATTGTTGCTGTTGTTGGGACTGTTTAATATTGAATGCATTGCGCTTTTGACAGGAAATGTGAATCGCAAATGTAGGCCGAGATAATGTTATTTTGCACACACTGCAAGGCATGTTCTAGGTAGATGAGCAGGTATACAGACAAACATCACTGGGAACCATGTAGGTCAGAACAACACAAACTCATGTCAGTGAAAAGATTCTGTGCACATTATTTAGAGCAAATCAGACTGAACAGGAGTTGCGATCACTTCATGTTGGAAATGTCTAACTCCTATTTGTCAACTTGACTCATTAAAAGTACAGCTATAACTTCAGCGATTGTTTTTTTTTATGTATACTAAATTCACATAATACAAAATGGCTGTTAAAACCTATTACTAGCAATCTGCGCTTCAGCGTCATAAACATATCCACATGATTGGACTTCACCAGGGTCTTGAGGCATCTAAAGGCTTGATCATGTTCACAATCCACATGACTTGATTGTCATCCTTCCAATATCAAAATCAAAAAAATCCAGAATTTGTCCGGAATTGTGCCAGTAAGGGTGGGCAGCATTTGGAGCAGTCTTACCTCCCCAGTCACGTTGAAGCTAATCATAACCAGTGATGATTCGCACAATGTTTTTTTTTTTTTTGTAGTACAACAACGCCTTTTTCAAGTATCTCTTTTTCGCACAGTGAACCATTAAAATGGCTGACGTCAAGAACAAAACAAAAGGAAAAAATAAACAAATCCCCGCACATTCAAAACCACTACAGGGCCCTTTTTCAATTTCCTAAGATAGAAGCGTGAGAGAGAGATTATTAAGTGCCGTCTCTATCCTTTTTGTTTGGTCCCCATCTGCCCACCAGCACACACACAGCACTTAAGTTCGTCATCCATCGGTCAGCCATGAGTGAGTCAGACCGGCTTGCTTCTCGTCAAAGCTCTTCGACAAACAACCTTCTCTGGACGCTTATTTCACGGTGGAGTCTGCCGCCGCGTCCTTGAGAGTCTCCACAGGGGTCATTACCTCGTACGTGGTGTGCGATTTCTCCTTGATCTTGCCGCTCTTGTCCACCTGGCGGATGCTTTGGGTCACAGTGATGGTCACCTGTTTGGTTGACATCTTGTTGTCTTGCCATTTGGTCTAAGATGGAGAAAGACAGGTCAAATATAGGATTCAAGGATTCAAGGAACTTTATTGTCATACCAGGGGCGTTACCCTTGGGCCTTGGGAAGTTTAATGAGATTCTACATTGAAAATGGACTTAATGTGTTTATGTGTTACTTTAATATCTACCATAAACAAACAAAGGGTGCAGTGTCGTGGAGCACCACTACTAACAGCGGCGTGCGTACTCACTATCTCCTCTGTGCGTAAAACACTCCTCTTCTGGACAGTGGTGGCGCCAGGGGAGGCCACTGGCTCATGGGGAGGGAGGGCTGACCCAGGGTTGACCCCTGCTTTGGTGTCCACCAGGGCCACCTCTGATATGGCAGAGCACACCTTCAGGTAGGCCTGGGCAGGGGCCGGCAGACTGTCATCAAAGAAGTCTGTCGACAGGAACACCAACGAACAGTGTTATTGGAACACCAAAGAGTTATAAACAGCAACTTACAGTTATGACCACTACATTAGTTGAAAATATTTGTTTCAAATAAAGCGATATTGATCATAATAATAGTAATAATAATTATTATTTAGCTATTATGTGAAGTAACATTTTCCATGACAGCTAGTTTTACCATACGTTACTGTAAATAACTAAACATTATTTGACAAGGGTCTGTTGTCAACAAAATCTTCTGAATGGAATTCTTATGGTCTTATGGATTTATTTACGCAGATAGGTTTCATTCTCTCACACTACGTGATAAGGTTAAACAATATCATTGCAGACATAGATGCTACCAGCAGCCTTTATTCACTATTTTTCACAACTGCCTGAATATAAATGTTCAAAGTGTGTTTTTAAAGGACCGTGCTGCCCAGAAATCATGTTCAGCTACCATTTGCTTTGATCTGTGCGATTTAACTGTCCTATTTTCAGATGCATCCACGCTGCGAGATCAGACATGGGGAATGTTCCGGCAGTAAAGTCGACCAGCGGGTGTTCACAAAGCGCACTCTCAAAACTGCTCAAATGAAAGATAGGATCTGCACGAGCAAACCAAACAATCCATTAATGACCAAAAGAATTGTGGCCTACTTTATTGTGCAGGCCTACAGCAACAGTGTCTTTGTAGTCAAGCGGCAGCCTATCAAAATTATGTGAATAAAAAAAAAGGTAACAAATAAATAAATAAATACATTGGTTCATGTGAAATATAAAGCATAGAAACCAGGCACCACTAGGCGCATGAGATAGACATATTTTTCAATTAATCCACCACATTAGACAAGACAAACAATAGCTCTGCCTATTCCTCTCATAGCCTAAGCCCTTTTGTCTTCCCAGCTGGAACCATACACACAGAGCACAAGCAGTGGTGGTTATTCTGACTTCCCTCTAAAGGCTCTTCCCCATAACAACTAGTGTGGTTACTCAGATAAGGGCCTCCACATTGCCTATTGCCCGGGACCAAGAGCACCACCATCCACAGAGTGTTGTGTGGCTTGGCTGTAGCCATCGCCATGGAAACTGCATGTCTTGTGCGTTAGCTAGTTCACCACAAGTAGGCCTTCTCATCCTCACCTCGTCCTTCCTCTCTCACTCCCAGCCCCATAGCATGTTTAACTTATAGGCATTTCTGAATGATATAACATCACATGATGCGATAATATCACAATATGCTCAATTTGTTTAATGGCAATGACTGAAGATGTCTGACTGAGAATGTGTTTTATAATTTATAATTCACATTGTACAGTCTACAGTGCCAAAGTATAGAACTAGCACTATATGCCTGTTAGCGAAGAATCAGATTGAATTAGAATCAGATTTATGTGGCCACACAAGGAATATGGTTGGCTGGCTAATGTCTCTAGCAGTAGAGAAAATGTATGGAAAGTGGACATCAGTCACCACACCACACCCATGTGCTCTCACCCATGTTAGCCGTTTTCTCCGGGGCGAAGCTCGCGTCCGAGGAGTTCTCCGACGGGATGCTCTGGATGGACGAGAGCGGGATGTCCGTGTCCGTGCTGTTCAGCCACGTGGACTCCGTCTCTTTGGTCCAGCTCTCCAGGTAGCGAGGCTCCAGGGCGTCGGTTCTGCTTCCCCCACAACCCATGCCTCTCTCTCTCTCTCTCTCTCTCTCCAGCTCTTCAGCAGGGGTGGAGTAGGGGTGGAGTAGGGGGGGGGGGGGTTGTGAGGGTGTTGGGAGTCCAGCAGGGTCCAGCAGTGCTGGGCTGAGTACCACTCAGGTGGATGGAGTAGCCCACGGGGGGGCAACAGGTGATCTCTACCTGACCCAGCTCTGCCTGCTGATGGGGCAGGTTACTACTCACACACCCGACATCGCTCCGACAAGGAGTCTCAGGTGCTCTTCCCTGCCCAGGTGCTTCTCCACCTCCCCTCAAGTGACCTGGCGTAATATCGACGTCCTTCCAGGTGTAGAAGTGTCCTTAATCTGTAGTACCACGGTTACTTGGCTGGTGGTGGACACCACGGCTCATATGTTTCTGAAAAAGTGGGCAAGGGGGAAAAAAAGGTAATTCTGTGAGCTCACTGTAGGCTCTAATTTGAATGATGGGCATGGTGCAAAGTGTGAAATCTAAAGCCAATTTGGCCCCAGCTGTGGTGGCCCGACTGACTGGGGCACCTGCACCGCATGCCGGCGACCCGGGTTCAATTCCCGTCCTGGTACTTTCGGGATCCCACCCCAACTCTCTCTCCCACTCACTTCCTGTCTTACTCTACTGTCCTATCTGATTGGCATAAACCCCCCCACAAAAAAGAAAATCTGAAGCCAATTTAATGACTCGGCAAAATCGATTTGCTAGTTTAACATCATGGGCAAGATTTTAACCGCAAACTTGATTGAGATCACTGCTCCCACATGTCACTTGATGCTATAGTTGATGCACAAAAACTTTGCTTGTTGATAGACTTTGCTCGTCATTAAAATAGGGCCTGTAGCCTACTTAGTTGTTCATAGGCCTGTAGGCATGAAAATGTTGTTCAACTAATTGTATGAACATAAAGTAAGCCCTGTAGCATTTTAGCCTATGCCTAATATTCACATTTTCTTGCATGTAGTCTCCTAGTGCACCATTCATGATCACTATTATTAAGAGTTGAAAGGCAGATAGATTAAGGGAACATGGATGCTGCACTTCTAAGCTAATTGAATATCAGATAAGAGCTGTGAAGCAAATTATCCATCAAACCTGTGATGTCCCCTTTGATAGATTTTTCCCCCTGTCCTTCCTCTTTCAAATTCAAGCAGGTTTAAGCACATCCTTTGCTTAATAGGAGAGATAGATTCATGTCAATGCCATCATGGCTCTTTCCTGAAGAGATAATAACCCTTTTCTTATTCCTGTCACATATCTAGTATCTCCAGTTCATTACTGGAACTGCCAGCAGTCAGCACACACACGCACACACGCACAGGGATATGGAACTTATAATATTCAGGTATAGGGCTAGCCTAGGTTATAGCCATACAGCCACACTAGAAGATGAAGAGCAGTTACAAGGAGAGACCTTCCCTCGCTGTATTCATGAACAGTAGCCTATGTTTTGACACATGCTAAACTGTAAACATTTGTAGTGTCATATCTCTAGATTCAGGCACGTGGCTTTACACAGAAATCGTTTGAGCTGTCTTGTGTGCGCTGCACAGCTACTATGCCACGGCAGAATTCGACATCAAACAATATGATTTCACAAAGAAATAATATCAAGAAAAACATGTGACTCTGTTGCACGTAGCCTGCTAAAACACCGAAACGTGGATGATTTTAATAATATAACTATCACCAGAATCACTGCTGAGTGATGATTTTCATGCAGGCTATGCCAATCGAGACGGTTTTCAAAACATTAATCAGTTTTGACTATTTGCATATTTGCATTACAGGGGAAAACGAAAATGTCCCCGTCTAATACAGCACCGATGAAATGTTAACAAGAGCAAAAAGCCAGAGTATGACGGCTACTCACTGAAAACTGTTTGTCATTTTCGTTTCTTCACCAATTCCTTCGCGTAGCATGGTGGAAATTCATAAAACCCTCAGTTATTATGGATGGACATCCTTCGCTACCGATGCGGAGACACTCCCCCACCTCTCTCTCTCTCTCTCTCTCTCTCTCTCTCTCTCTGTCTCTCTGTATGTGTGAGCCTGAGCAGAGTTTTTTTTTCATTTGATCTGAGCTGAGCATGTCTTTCTTTTCCTATCCACGTTGGCTGATGGGTGTTTGTTGGTTAGCTGGCTACATCAAATAACAATGTCAGACGAAAACATTACATTTATATAAGGTTCATCACAGAAATAAATAAATAAAATGAATAATTAATTAAAACAAAGAAAAAAGAAAATAACATACAAATGAAAAGCCTCTTCAACATGTGAAAACACCAAACCTCACATGTTTGTAATAGTAATATCACACCAATTGACACTTAAAGTGGCCTACTTCCAGTAATGGTCTCTTCAGAATGATTCACAAAGTATGCTGTACAACAACAAACAACAATAAAGATGTGTGTGTGTGTGTGTGTGTGTGTGTGTGTGTGTGTGTGTGTGTGTGTGTGTGTGTGTGTGTGTGTGTGTGTGTGTGTGTGTGTTGGGGGGGGGGGGGGGGTGCTGTAGATTCTGTGTATTGTGTAGTGTGTATTAGATTCTCTTCCAGAAGTTAACATAATTAGTTCATTCTCTCTAGGCTCTGAACAAACACATTTGAAGAGCCTTGTCCGATTATTTGGTTGGTGATTACTATAACGTGCAGTGGAGTATACAACACTATATTGCATCCTTACTCTTACCCTCCTCACTGGGTAAACCCAATGTAATTTGAGCAGTTTTGTATTGTGAAAATCATCTTGAAAATCATCCAGAGACACAGATGCACTGGACATTGATTCCAGTAAAAAGAAACATATCAGCTACATGTATAGGCCTACCTGGGCAATTTGGGCTTGTACATAATATATTTGAGTTGTCAGATCCTTTTGTTGTGCTGAACAATATACTACATTTTGTTGTATTTTTTTTTTGAACGAAGAATCGTCTGAGCTATCACTGATTGTACCAATTCATGGACTCGTGATGCATGCAACCGAGGAATAGTTGAACAGTCAGTCTAGATTTGGCTTAAAGAAGGCTTGGAAGGCTGAAAGCAAACAATTGCATAGGCATTTTTAGACATCCACTCTCCAAAAGCGCATCTTACTGATTTTCTTAAGGTGTGCTCTGAAATCAATATTCCTCGAGGTGCTCATGGTTTTGAATAGCCTAGTGTAGTCAATTCTGCAGTCATTCCCATTATTTTGCATCCATCTGCAGCCTTTAAATGATTAAGACCCCAGAGATGTAATGTAAAATCCAAATGTAGGGGATCATTTTCATGTAATTGAAAGTGCTTGCTAGTAAAAATCAATAATTAGCCTCTTGCTGTTTTCCTCAGTTGAGTACTCTACTAATTGCTTGTTAGGCTGCGCAGTGCCTTTGTGAGTGGAAAGAACAGCAGAAATCACATCAGAATGAGAGGCCATGACTCCAGAAAGAACAACATGTTGCTGATTAAGGGATGGAAAGTCATTCAAAACCAAAGCCTTAGTTGTTATACACTGTATGATTGGTGTTTTAACTTGTATGAGTCTTCCTATAGCAATTTCATACAGTGAGGAAGACAGAAAGCATTTTCATGGTCACATTTGTCACCTCATGTTATCAACCACTAGGGGGAGCTCCAATGAGTTGTTTGTTCTTTCCCTTTCCTGACTATCTTCATTAGTGGGGTGTTCGCTGTCCAGTGGATTTCAGTCCAGTTTGGACTAAGCCTTTTATTAACACAGGCAAGGTGAAGGTTACTTTTTAATGTGATCCAAAGTGAAGACGATTTGGATGTCTTCAAGGTATTTCAGCAGTAATGGTCAACTGCCACAACCCTGAAGTTCCTAAACATTATTCGTCATTTCTGTAAGAAATGTATACCGTTTTCAAACGTACTTATGGATAATCCTCCAATCCAAATAGATCGTTACAGGAGTTTGCTGACGGAAGGCTTCAAAATGTCTTCCTCCATCAGTGACAAAGCCTCAGAAATGAGTGTGTGGAAGATGAGTGGATGTTTATAGGACAGTCGTGGGCATAGCAGTGTGACAGAGAGTGCATACGGTCACACAAGACCTGCATCAGTAGTGACAGCCATGACACTGGGTAATGCTCATTTCATATAGTGATGTATGGGGCCCTGCAGCAGAGAGAGAGAGAGAGGGAGAGAGAGAGAGAGAGTGAGGGAGAGAGAGAGAGAGAGAGAGAGTCATGGTTGGCAGGAAGGGTGTACAGGGGAAGTAACTCAGATCAAACTCAATCAGGAAGAGGAGGAAAAGTGAGTCTAAAAAGACAAGTCACGACGACTCAAATGGATGCACCTGCACTGAGGGGTGCTGCATGATAGGTTCCTAAGAAAAAAACTGTTGAGGATGATGTAGCTGATTACGCCATTGATTTCTGTATCCCTCACTGATGAGGGTCAATGGGGTCAAAAGGTTGGTATTCCTGGGTACTTCCTAAACCTAAAGAAACCCATGAACACATGAATGAATGAATGAATGAATAAACAAATAATAAGCCAAAGTTACCAACATTGGTAACTTTGTTGCATATTGTCTGAAGTTTGCAAACATTTCAGAGTTCTACTTCAGGGCGACCGACCCTTGATGATTCAACATCATCAAGATTCTAGTCAGTATTCAGTCTGTGAATGTGATGTATTAATAATGCGACTTCAGCCACATCTGGATGTAAGACTTTGTTCCTGACAAGAATTTCTTTATGAATTATGAATATTTTAAATTAGATATGACTCAACTTTGCTTCATGGTATATTTGCACAGGAACCTCTCTTTATTTTCCTGTTACTGATAGTTTTATCGTTTCATTGACTGGGTAAGACGCATTTAACATGTAACAAATGTTTCACATTTGTTCATCGCAAAATATGTCAATATTTTTAGATTCGGTGCAATCCCCTGGCTATATTGCAGCTATTAATGATGTGTAATCAAGCTTTAAGTACCCCATGACTATACTTTGTCCTTGTATGTCCTGTAACCCACATTTAAGTACTATAAAATGTGATACTGTGAAAGTAACCAGCAAGCTGTTTCTTACCATGCATTATACTTCAATGCAGCAAGGTCTTCACATACTGTACAGTGTGACCCAACAACTTAGTCTTAAATACAGCTGACTGGTATGGAGGGATTTCCTCCAGTAGGGGGCAGTATAAGCAGTGTTTTGCCACTTGGGTTCTTTATAGACTCGACTCCACGCTGCTTTGGAAGATTAGTATGCAAGAGAAAACTAGACATGATCTCCCTTTTAAGACCAAACATCCATTTCAAAGCAGTCATTATTCAAGCCTGATTTAGTGCTCATCGTTAGCTTGCAGGAGCTGTTCAACTGGATTTTTGAGGGATATTTGGCTGCGATTTCAAAAGTGTCTGTTATCTGTTGATATAACTGAAAGCAATTTATCCCCTCCCCTACAAAGTCACTTCTGACATCAATAGAATAATTCTTTCTTTGTGTTGTTGACTCACTCGTACAGCGTTTGGTATATACAAAGGCATAACAAATTTCTACTCCACTTCCACAATTCTTACACTCTCCCCTCTTGAGACCAAAATGTGACACACACACAAACACACACGCACATGCACATCCTTGCATCCTGAGATGAATATTTATCTTCTGTTTTGGGGCTCTGATGAGGCTTCCTAGAGCAATCACAGTTGGTTCCCATCTCCTCGCCAGTTCCGAGAATCTCTTGGCCAGGAAGGAACCGTGACAAGAGGCCGGTGACAGTCATTCACTGACAGCGGTGTCGCGCCAAGACTGCCCGGCGGCCGCCAGCAGCTCCTCTGGGTGTCGTGCCACGTCGTGCCTCTGCCTCGGGGCTCGGTCCATTTCATCAATCAGCCCAGGGGCCAATGCCTCTTCTTCTTTTACGAGAGATGCCAGAGGAGGCGAGCCGTGCAACCCCCGCTAAGAGGCAGGACACACACATGCATTATGAGCGCGCGCGCGCACACACACACACACACACACACACACAAACGCATGATGCATGCATGCACACACACACACACGCATACACACATGCATACAATACACACACATACACACACACACACACACACACACACACACACACACACACACACACACACACACACACACATACAGTACATACACACACACACACACACACACACACACACACACACACACACACACACACACACACACACACACACACACACACACACACACATACATACAGTACATACAGTCATACTGTATACACACACTTCACCAATACAGCAATGCAGTTGAACCGCATCTCATTAAGACAAACAACATACGCACACATGTATACACACAAACACACACATACACATACAGTACAGTACACACACACACATGCACTCTCTCTCTCTCACACACACACACACACACACACACACACACCTTTCATACAGGTTGGTTTGTCTGCAACTTCTTTTGTGCAGTAGAGGTTTGCTCGTCGGTGAATGTGTCGTATGGGAGAATTGACTGGTCCTCAGAGATGTGTCTAAGACAGACGGGAGGTCCCTCTCCATACCCTCAAAATGTCCATCAGAGCACTGGTGGACAACTCAGCATCCCCTTGTGACTGACTCTCAGCGAAAAAGATTTTTAATTTGGGTTTGGGGATCAATACCATTATATCCAGATGGAGCCGTTTAATGCTGGCTCTTGATTTCTTTTTATTGCTGTAAATTAAATGTGAGATCGGAGAGACCCTTTGAAAGTGCTGACCCTGCCGCTGACTAAGGTTTTGGAGAGAATGAAAGGGCCGAGGCTTTAAAAGTCATGCTTGACCTGAAGAACTAATTCATATTATCATAACAAAAACAATGGGTTGCTTGACAGATTTATGTCAACTCCTTTTGATGTTTTGGAAGACACCCTCGGGCATCTTCAAGCCCTCTGGTTCTGCTTGATACTTCGTTCTCCAGTTCTCTCACTGCCTCATTTTATTCCGTGGCCTTTGCCAAAGTGGACCATAAAAACAACAGCAAAAAAATCTGCTTTTGCAGTTTGTGTTTCTGCTTTTGTGCAGTTTTGTTTTATCCCTCCGTGCACTCTCACAGCAAAGTAATCCGTTTCCAAAGCTGGGAGAAAGTTCCAGAATGGGCATTAGTGACGGCTTATTGAACAAGGACGCAGGGGGGAGAGTTAAGGAATTAGTATTCACAAAACTCGTTTGGACGGTTAGTGCCAAATGTGATCGGAATACTTTTCTGTGAACAAACACATACATCACAGCGTTAACTTCCTACACAGCTGGCGTAAATCTGTATGTGCAATTAAGCCAGTGTTAATAGAAAGTCTGTTCTGATTGCAGTCACCTCTTCTGAATGACTCTCTGTGTGCATTTGAATGGGTGTGTTGGTGTTGGAGAGAGAGTGAGTGTTTATTCATGAGCCGAGTGACAACTAACACACATTAAATAGCCACAGATATAGTATGCCATTCAGTAGAGGAAATGTAACTACATGATGTATCACTGACATCAGCATTTCTATGGTCCATCATTTACACTCAGCCACTGCTTCTTTTATGCACAGTGATTTACATACAGATGCCGGTTACTCAGTCACCAGGGATGGTGGATAAAGATCCAAATAACACTAAAAGTACAGGTTCGTTTAGCAGGTATGCAAAATAATAATAATAATAATAATAAAAATAATGCAAAAATAATAAAATATAACCATAACTGTGAATCTTTTGATAGAACTGTACACCTGCTGCCTGGAAACTAAACAAATCTCTCTGTGCAACACATCTGTGAGTAGATAATCTATTAACCTTGTTATCTGAATCATTGATTATCACATCACTTTATTATTGCATCTAGCAGAGGTGCCAGGTACTTAGTTACCACAAAATATTACACATACTGTACATTAAAGACATTTTATTGTTATTGTTTTATTGTTATTTCACTGTTATGTTGACTATGGTTAATATTATATGTTACAGTAATGTTCTATTTTATTTTGTCACTTCAGGTAAAAGATGCCTTAATCCTACTTTAAAAGTTTGTCCATCAGGCTCTTCAAAGAGCACTGTGCTTGGAGGCAGTTGGCCATAATGGAGCTATGCTAAGCACACACACACACACACACACACACACACGCTTTCTCGCTGTCACCTCATTACCTCTCTATAGACACCTCTTCTTTCAAACATACTGAAGTGACAACAAAGCTTTTATTTGGAAGCTGGCAAGCCAGCGTAAACCTTCAGAAGCACACTGAAAAGCTAACAAAGTGGATGGAGGTAAGTCTTTCTTTTGGCCCCAATTAAAAAAGTAACTTGCTGTCAGAATGTGTCTGTTTTACATTCGTGCCACTGTGTCCATCCAGTGATGGAAACACTTCTCGGGGACAGACCAGTCAGAGCTCATCTCCTGTTCACCACTTTAAAGGGGAGAAGACAGACCCAATCACAGAAAGTAACATGTTTGATGTGACAATGTGGCCTGTGTGCTTTCTGTGGATGAAGGGGGAAAAGTTTTCAAAGCAAGTGACGTTGTTTTGTGATAGGGGGTTCAATGGCGCGTGTCATTGGAGTCAGCTGATTGTTTAATGTTTCATTTGTTCAACAGATCCCGAGATTTTCCAGACTTCCTAATGCCAATTCCTTGTGTTTGGTAAGGTGCCATCTTGAGAAAATTCAAACAAGAGACTATGATTGTCATTTTCAATGGGTTCATTTCTGAAAGGTATTATAATACTGGCTGGTGACTGGTGTGTGTGTGTGTGTGTGTGTGTGTGTGTGTGTGTGCGTGTGCGTGTGCATGTGCGTGTGCGTGTGCGTGTGTGTGTGTGTTAGCTAGCCTATGGCTGGAGCTGGATTGGAACATTTGAGATAAATAAAAAATATGCTTTCTGAAACCCTGACCAAACGTCCCATATATTAATTATCCCCACTACAGCATTAAACAAAATGGCAGCCCTGGCACGCATAATGGAATCCTTTCAGCAGCTCATAATGGGCAAGAATGCCAGAAAGATGCACAAAACTAATGCAATCCAGTTTAATTAAAAAACTTCACATTTGACTGGCTTTCAACCTTGCTTTTCAAAACATGCATCACTAAAAGGCACCACATATGAGTCGCATGACCCAATTGCCTTGGCTAAATGGTGGCGCCGGTGATATTTCAAAGCAAGACATAGGCTAATGATTAAATTCTGGCAGGCTGCGTATATCCATTGTGAAGCCATAACCCAATGGATAAATACAAAAAAAGAGTAACAATAGTACTGAACCACTGCAGTGAATTGTGCAGCTGTCAAGTTTTAAGAGATTTAATATCAAATGAGCGTGTAAGACCTCATTGGGTATATCTCAGCATGTGTGCTTGTCAAGGCCTGGCAAATTTTACCCATATGTAAAATAAAGCCCCTTGCATAGTGTCTCTGTGTGTGTGTGTGTGTGTGTGTGTGTGTGTGTGTGTGTGTGTGTGTGTGTGTGTGTGTGTGTGTGTGCGTGTGTGTGTGTTTGTGCGTGTGTGCATGTGTGTGTGCGTGGGTGTGTGTGTTTGTGTGCGTGGGTGCATCACGGGATGTGACAGAGGTGCCACAGCAGTCCCAGGTGCTCAGCAGATTGCTTCCCTTCAGAGAAATGTACTCAAGTGAGACAGAGAGAAAGAGACTGAAGAAGAGGGCAGGAGGGAGGAGGAGAGAGGAGAGACAAGATAGGGAAAGGCTGAAAGAAAGATGAAGAGAGAGAGGAAAGGGAAAGACAGAGTGAGAGAGTGAGAGAAAGAGAGAGAGAGAGACAGAGAGTAGAGAGAAGTGCCATGCCAGTCCCAGATGTGTGGCAAATTGCATGAGTGTAAAAAAAATAAAAAATATACTCAGGTGAAAGAGATAGAGATAGATAGAGAGACAGAGAGACACACTGAGAAACAGAGAAAGAGGGAATACAGGAGAAGGGACTAAGAGACAGAGAAAGTGAGAAAGAAATAGAAACTGAGAGAAAAGGCAGAAAAAGAACCAGAGAGAGAGAGAGAGAGGAGTGATTGACATACTCTTCTCTACGCACCGTGCTGATTATCTTCTCCTCCACAGAGAGCTGAACAGTGGGAGCAGCTTTTAACAGCATGCATGCGGAGAGCCCATCTCTCTCTACTCACATCACGTCTTCCCCCAAACCAAGCCTCCCCTCGGACACTATTTCAGTACTCTCTCACATACCTATACGCCACCCTCTGATTTGACTTCCAAATGGTGGCATTTTCTCCAACATTAAACTGTGAACGTTGTTCACTTCCCCACAAAAGTGAACGGATAAGTCATGCAACAGGAGGTCCACAGCTGGGCAGTCGACGATTTAAACAAACAGCAGTCTTCCTGTTTGTGCCGGTTGATATGAATGCACCGAGGCTTGATATAACACGTGTGGTATGATGAGAGCAGGATGCCGCTCGAATTGACTGTGCGATCCTGTCTCCTGCTGCCACCCGAGTAGATGTGGTTTCGTGACAAAAGTCGGCTACAGCGAAGATGAGTCATTTTTTTTTTTTTAATCCCATCCCTGCTTACAAAGTGTGTTGCTTTAAGGTAGAGGCCAGGAGAGCAGCTCACATTAGCCCTATACTTAAATCCCTGCACTGGCTCCCAGTTATGTATAGAATCGATTTTAAAGTACTGCAGCTTGTTTATAAATCTGAATTCAATCTGAATTGTGGTTAAGGACCAAAATACCTACTGGACATGCTACACTGACACCTCTGATCACAAAAATAAATAGATAAATAAATAAATAAATCCCTGCTATTATGTGTCCGCTGTAAAGCACATTGAATTGCCTGAAGAACTTGCCTTATCTTGCCTTACCACAGACGTTCGCTCTGACCGTGAATCAGGTACTGTGAATCAGACACCTGTTCCTTTTCAAAGGGGAATTCATTTGAAAGATGATAGACTGATGTTGGTGGCGACATCGCAAATAGAAAAGAACACGTATCTAAATGAAGAAATCCCAAAAGCACACATTAAAAGTTGAATATGTGTGAACATGAAGGACATCTTATTTCAAGCAATTATAGAGACTTAGAAAGATTGTTGAGCTGGAGTGCTACCTGGAAAATGTGGTGCTAGATGGTGCTCTTTGGTCGAAGGCTTAATAAGTGTCCAGAAAAGTGAAAGATACCAAGGCACTCATCTAATAGAAATGTTAAAAAGCCTTTATTCTACTTGGCAATTCATTGATTAAAAACGTACTCCGACGCATCTTTCACTTTTCTGGACAATTATAGAGACTTTTTGCCTTCTTGTGGCCACTCAACTGGACTGGATGGAAAGAGGGGGAAAAGACACGATGTTGGTGTGAGCCAGGTTTGCTGTGGTTTCTGCTGAGCTGTTGCATTGGTGTGCTGTGAGTGTAACAATGTGTGCAGCGTGGTGGCACGGTGATGAATGCTGCCAGAAACCAGAATGGACAAGTGTGATGACAACAGGAGCATTTGCAGCACGCTAAACTATTGCACTGCTTACTGCATGCTTTGTGGCAGAGCCCATTTCAGCTTTAATGTTGTCAAGAAGACCATCCCCCTTCTCCTCATCCTTCTCCTGCACACACACACACACACACACACACACACACACACATACACACACACACACACACACACACACACACACACACACACACACACACACACACGCACGCACACAAGTGCGTACACACACACACTCACACACACACACACACACACACAAAGTATGCTGCAGTTATTTGCACACAGTTAAGACCTTAATGTTCTTGGCTGCAACAAATATGCAAGGTATGAGAAACCTGTTAAGATCACTCGACCTTGGCCACGAAGCGAAAAGAACTATTAGATGGTGGCCTTGGGCCTAGATGGAGGAGGGAAACGCATTTGTGTGACAAGGTCAAGGAAAAGGAAAGCGAAAGACCCTGTGAGGAAAGGAGGAGAGACAGTCAACTTGAGATGAGTGCCTCAGTCACCGATCTAGAAAAAGAATGTGACAGAAACAAGATATAGTAGACGATGAAGATATTTGGAAAGAGAAAGAGAGAGAGAGATAGAGAGAGAGAAAGAGAGAGAGAGGGGGGCAGACAAATGGAGGAGATGTGAGGTGGACAGGACAGAGAAAAAACGTAAGACGGGTGAAGACAGAAATGAGAAAGAGTGAACGAGAGAGAGAAAGAGATAACAAAGAGGCAGAGATGAAGAAAGGTCAGCAGCAAAAGAGAGAGAGAGAGAGAGTGAGAGAGAGAGAGAGAGAGAGAGAGAGAGAGAGAGACAGAGAGAGAGAGAGATACAGAGTGTCAAACAGCTGGTGCTGATGAGAGCGGAGGTGCAGCAGCCTCCTGTGGCATCTCAGCTGGGAGTCTCCACGGATGACGGGCGCGTGGGTGGGTGGGTGGGTGGTTGGGCGGGCGGGCGGGCGGGCAGGCCGAAGATGACAACGACGATGGCGACGCGGGCGAACGACCCTGGACGTAGCGGCTGTGCTCACCCATCAGGCGGCTTGACAGGCTGAGGGATGATCTACGGGCCCCCACGGCAGCAGCCTCTCTCCAGCCGTCCGCCCTCCCTCCGGCCCTACATCACCATCGCCCCCTCTGGAGCTCGGGGCTGCTCATCGAGAGCCCACTGATTTATATGGCCCGCACTGTCTCTGCTATTCAGCAGCAAGGCGTCAGCACTTCAGTAAACACAGAGAGTGGCTCCATGCAGTCTCCAAGTCAGGTTTTGACTAGAGTTGTGCTGGATGGGACAGACTCGCTCCGTATACAACTGCTTGCTCACTGCGTGCTGTATATGCATTATGCTGTTACTACAATATGTATGTAAGTATGTCTTTACAATATTTCCTTTTTAAATCATCTTCAAAATACAGTATTCATACTGTACATATATTGTGGTTTTTTTACACTTTACCTGAGAGATATGGCCGCCACGATTTTGTGACTGAACCCTATACAACTGCATGCTCACCGCATGCTGTATATGCACATACTGGTACTGCTTAATGTATTACACTATAAAAGCACTCAAAGAGCGCAGACTTCCACCAAGCGAAAACATAACCGCCTCCTGGATCCAGATGGTGATACGGATCTTCCTTGGCTCATTTCAGACCTTTCCTGAAAATGTGAGTTATCTTGCTAACAAACAAACAAACAAACAGACATACAAACAAACCTCGATGAAAAAACAACCTCCTTGACGGAGGTAAATATTCCTTTTTTTTTTAAAATCATCTTCAGAATACAGTATTCATACATATCTTGTGTTTTTTTCACACTCTTGTTGTACACACTTACCTGAGAGAACACCTCTCCTTACCGTAATGTGGAGTCAGCTTGACAGAGCTATGGCCGTGATGGTGTAGTCACACATAGCGTAACAAAAGGGATCCCACATACAGTATGCTCTTTTGTCAAGTCACCCTGTGGTGGCACTAGTGTTTAGAGATGCGATCTCTAATCTGTCACCAATACTCATTGCCATTCGTCAGGCATATAAGTAGTTTTGCACAAGGGCAGTAGTTTCCCAATAGTGATCCATTGCTGCTATAATACCTTTTTTTTTCAATTGTATGTAGCAGATTTTCTCTGCAACATGGATAGAATTTAGATCGTATTCGGTACACTCTAAGCAGCAATGGGAAGAAATGTGCGGGGCAACTAGTATGGACACACACACACACACACACACACACACACATACACGCGGACTCTCCACATATTTCCATTAGGTGGACTGAACCCAATTGCTTTGGGTTCTCCCTGCACTGAATTCAGAATTAGCACTTTGCATGCTCTCCAGGGCCCAGGGGCCTCCAAGGCCTTACATTATGTAGGGGATGTGGTCTAAAATTGAATGTCATTTTCTTTTCATTTTAAGAGGCCAAACGAACAGAACTAATATGGCTGAGACGGTCAACTCTTGGAATTCTCAGCCAGAGTTAAGAACCTGCTGGCAAATTAGCTCATTTTAAAGTTCAGAGGAAAAAAACAGAGGTTGTCAAGAGTGTCAGATAGACTAAGAGGTCCCCCCTATGAATAGAATATTGTTTTTTCTTCCCTG
This sequence comes from Sardina pilchardus, assembly GCF_963854185.1. Lineage (NCBI taxonomy): Eukaryota > Metazoa > Chordata > Actinopteri > Clupeiformes > Clupeidae > Sardina > Sardina pilchardus. The sequence goes on from NC_085005.1 coordinate 18,968,191, forward strand.
AAGTGACTGACAATTTAGTAAGCCAGCAAAAGTATTTTTCAGCCGAGGAAAATAATTTAAAATGTTTGTCATCACCAAACAATCCAAAGGGAATCTTTCTAACGCTGTCTCACTAAGGTTGAATGACACCCATAATAGTCCTTTAGCTTTGGGCAGTGGGTCATTCACCTCTTGTATCAATTCTCTCAATTCTCAATTCATTAGAGTCTCCACTGTCACCCCCTTTTCTAAGTATCTCCCGTAGTAAGAAAGTAAAACCCAGACACAGGGCTTACAGCAAGGAAATATGTCTGTGCCTGAAGTTATCAGAACGTTGAGGCCATTACATATATAATCATCCATTTTTCCGTTTCATTTCCATTTTAACTCAGCCTGGTCCATCCAGACTGCACAGGGGCTGAAAACTTTCATCTCCGCAGATGCTTTTAGCTACAATTTACTTTTCGCCTCACAATGAGAGGAACTTGCTGATTGCGTATAGAGGCCCTTCTATACCTGGCTGCTGGTTTCCACGAAGCGAGGATGGCACTCTTTGCTGTGTCAGTGAGATGACAAAGTGTGAAATAGGTCTTAGCAGTCCATTTACGCCGCGCGCAGGCGGGCGTGGGCTCTGGCAGGCCGTCCGAGCATAAAGCCCGTCACTGGTGGAGCACGCCCAGGCATCGCTGATGGGATGACCTCGTGCCGGTGGGAACATCGCCCCCCATCAGCTATTCGAGGAGCAGGGATGCCCATTTATAATCCAACCAGGTGTCACGTGGATGAGATATGAAGTGAGTGCTTCCACTAGGTGACAGAGGGGCCTGATTCGTTTCACTGAATCTCTCTCTCTCTCTTTTTTCCTCTCTCTCACTATCTCTCTCGCTTTCTTTCTTTCTCTCTCTCTCTCTTTCTCAGTCTCTCTTGCTGTGTCTTGGCAAATCCCTCTTTCAATTTCACTCCCTTCTCACTTCCCTCTCCTTCATTCTTTCTCTCTCTGCCTCTTTCTCTATCATCCTCTTGTACTCCTCCACTTCTCTCAATCCATCTTTCAATTCTCTTGCCCCTCTCTGCCTCCCTTTCTCTCTCTCTTTCTTTCACTGGCTCTGAAATCTCTCTATCTCTCTTTCAATCTCTCTCTCTCTCTCACTTTACTCTTCAACAGCATCTGATGGGGTCTGTCGAGGGAAGTAGATAGCAGTGGTCACGACACCCTCGCATGTGTCGACCCACACAAACAAATGCCCAAGCAGGAACACACGAATGCGAGATCCATTAGCGGCGCAGGTCAAAGGTCAGCAGTCCCTTAAGTAAGAGGGAAAAGCCGGCAGAGAAAAGAAAGCAGATTGATTGGCTGTCAGAGCTTAAAAACTCTGATTGGCGTGCGTCGACCGGTGTCCACGGAGGAAGAGGTGAAAAGGGCAAGACCTAATCTCCCCATCGAGCCGAAACCATGGAAACGCCCCAACAGGAAGCGGTAAACAGATTGCGAAGGTGTTTTGTGCGAGCGCGTCGGCTCTGTTCTCGCTCTACAAGCCTGATGGGATCAATGTAAGAATCTCATTTGTCTGGCTGGAGGGACAGCCCAGACAACATAATGGCCTGCAGAGAAAACCCCACACTTAGTCTCAGCTCACGTCCTCTGCAAAAGATGGATAAAAGCATTGGCAATGGCACAGATAGATATTATGTGAAATTTAACTACTACTCAACTGCTAAAAAGTGTTTTTCAAGGCTTTTGCCTTGATTCATATAGGACAATGAAGTTATAAGAAGCAAGTGGGATGTGGGATCAGGAAATGTCCACAGGTTCAGACTTGAACTTGGGTCACCATGGGCATCTAGACACAAATGTGATACGAGTTCTGCAGCCACTTGCAACCCAGCTCCGTCTGTTACCACAGTACTCTGGTGAACTCAAGGCAATAAATGTTAATATAATGAACAGAACTGGAGAAGTTGGCTTCATCATATGGACTCCACCAAATTATCTCTTTCACCCTAAAACCACACAAATACAGATAAACACTTTCTCAAATGTGATGGCATCAATTCTAATCAAACCATCTCAGAATGGAACCTGAATTGTGTATGCCAAATACTCTAAGCTGCATCTCAGAGGGCAGACAACTTAATTACTTAAAGCCTTCTTGCAACACCAGAGCCCAGTTTTTCAAAAGTATTCTAGTGGGATTTCAGATAATTGGATCAAATCTTAGAAATGGGTTTTTCAAAAGCAAAAGAGGGATTCTGAAATAAGATCAGATCATGTCCGATCCCACATTTGATCTGGATCATACCGGCCCTTTCAGATTTTTCAAAACTTGAAATAGATCCAAAACCAAGTTCAAAGCTCTGTTAAACGGGATTTGATAATCCTGAAATTCAGTATTTGCATCACCATGATCCAATCCAATCCAAAGTTCCTTAAAAAAAACTGGCATTAAAAGTCAGATGGATCAGGTGATCCTGGATAGCAAAACATGGGATTCCAAATCTGGATCATTTTGTGATTCATTTTTTGTGAACAAACTGGGCCCAGGTTGTTTTGCACAGTATGTAGGAGCTGCTTATTATCATGAATACTGTGCAACATTGTATTTTCACCACCCAAAACCCAAGTGCCTGTCTGTGATAGACTCAACGAGGACATCTCTGTAGTCTCTGCACAGGTACACGACAGAGTAATGGATCTGAGCTCTCCTTTATTCCTTTTGATCTGAGGAATTCTCACCAGGATCAAAGGTTACTTGGACAACTGCAGGCGTGAAACCCTTGGGTTGGTGAAGCATCCATCACAGACACGCTCAATCAATACCAGAGCCCCAGATGACATTCCATCAAATGAGAAAAAGGGGCAAAAAAGGGGGGAAATTACACTGATTCAACGAGTGACGGCATGCCACTGGATGGCAACATAGGCTCATTTGGATGATAAAGTGAGTCTCTCGCGACCTGTTTTCTAGTTGAGCTCTACACTCGACACCAAATCCCTTTTCAATCTCTTCAAAAACTGTTGCATCATACTAAGTATTACTAGGAAGGGTCATTTCATTTCATCAGAATCACATATTGATTCGGACACTTGACAAAGACCAAAATATTCCCTTGAACTCATGATCATATACAGCAGAATGGAAGCCATGAAAAATGTTGATGACATTGGAAAGTGGTCTAGAATGGAAGCTTTTGAAATGATGCATAATATGAGAAGTTGTATAATTCTGAGCTAACCTCCACAGGCAAAATAACAACCAAATGCAGAGAGTGAGGGTAGTTAGAGTTATTCAGAAACCTGTGGCCTCTGGGGTGAACCTATTCATCTGCCCAAGGTGACAAGGTGATCAGGGCACTTGGTTCAGATATGGCTCTGGGCCCAGTTTCCCCTAAGTATCGTAAGTCTGTTTAGGAAGTCACTCTTGCAAACGTTGTAAAAAGAAAAAAATAAACGTTTTAGATTTGGCAGTTGGGATTTGTTTTGGTTTCGTGGACACAGACAAACTGAATCTGCGAGTTTAGAAGCCAAATACTTTGTAGTTGTCAATGTTTGCCAAAGTTAACATCTCGCCACCTGCATTAACTCGACACAAAAATGATCACCTGGTGTTAAGGTATCATTATTTTGTTTCTCTTGCCAAAGGGAGTGAAGGGGTCATTTTATTTTTGGCTATGCCGAACACAAGCAACACTTCAGGCCTGCAATGGTTAGCTGCCAGGATTTAGCTCATTTGCCGGCTAGGACTGGGGTGGGTGAATCATGCGTGCGTGTGTGTGTGTATGTGTGTGTGTGTGTGCGTGTGTGTGTGTGTGGGCCCAAATGTGTTTCATGTTAATGTGTCATAGCCTATGTGTGCTAAAGTGTATGGCTATGTAGCCTATAACTTCTGAGCTCTTATTATAATATTTTGAGGCTAATCCAAACTTGAGGTTTGATGTGATATGATTTTATTCTACAAGTTAGTATAATTTGAAAACTTGTCTTCCTTTTTTTTTTTTTTTAACATTTTTATGGTACTTTTTGTTTTCATTGTTTGGTCAATTGAATATTCATTTTAGTTTTTTTTTTTTAAACATTAACAACTGAGTTCTGAGCTTACTGAGTGTTAAATCACTATTAGGTAATAGCTTGCATGTGAGTTACATAGCAGGGTATAGGTGTAAACGTTGTTAGTTTATTCAAAGCACATGACAAGACATACAAACAGTAAATATATTCAAATAGAAGACCAGCTAGAACTAGAAAATGTAATTCCATGGAAGGAATTACCATTGCATGTAAATGCAAAAAGGTTGCTGACTGTGTAAAACATTGTATTAGGCCTATAGTTAAAAAGACAACTAGGCTACACAGAAGAATAGATAAATAACAATAACCCAATTACAATTCCACTGAAAAGTCACATTTAAAAAGTGATTTATGAAAATGCATCAACATTGTGGATATAGGCTATTATGGAAAATAACTCTTCATTTATTAGAATTTAAAAGACTGACATGAAGTTGCCAACTTCAAACGAGTTGCAAGAGCTGACACTTTAGTAGCCTACAGTGAAACGACTGGTAGGATAGCTTACAGCCTTCATATCTACACTAATCCAGATTAAAAGTAGACCATAGGGCCAGGCGATACGGAATACAATCTCAAACAACGCCAATCAACGATGATGCAGCAACAGGTAGGATATCTAGCAAATGTAACGTTAGCTCACAGTAGGATATTTTATGTAGGCTATATTACAGGATGAGCTAGTTCTTCGAAGTGTCTCCAGGTGTGTGATTGTCCTAATAGGAATGTACAATAAGCTGTTAACAAAGGTTTTTAATTTGTGAATGATACCGAAAGCTTTAAATGATTGCCTGGCTGGCAAGTCCCATAGCTGAAACGACTAGCTTGCTAACAAACAAACAACACCAATCAACGATGATGCAGCAACAGGTAGGATATCTAGCAAATGTAACGTTAGCTTAGAGTAGGATATTTTATGTAGGCTACACATAGATGGCTCACTGGCACAGCTCTCGCATGGTTTCAGTCCTACCTCTCAAATAGGAAACAATTCATCACGCTAAAAGGCTTCAAGTCCATCACAGCAGCAGTTAACCATGGTGTCCCCCAGGGGTCTGTCCTCGGCCCAATTCTCTTCACCATCTACATGCTCCCCCTTGGACAGATAATCCGTCAACATGGACTCAGCTTTCACTGCTATGCGGACGACACCCAGTTGTACATCAGCACGAAACCCTCTTCCCAGCTTCCACCCCTGCAACTCAACAACTGCCTGCAGGAAATTAAAAACTGGATGACCTAACCTCCTAAAACTAAACAGCAGCAAAACAGAGCTCATGGTGGTGGCTCCAGCACCACTGCTTAAGAAGGTTGGAGATCTTGCCCTGGTCATAGATGGCTGTTCCACCTCCCTATCACCAGAGGCGCGGAATCTGGGTGTTATCATCGACCCCACCCTCTCATTCCGGTCTCACATCAAGAACATCACCAAATCTGCCTTCTTCCACTTGCGCAACATCTCAAGACTCCGGCCATCACTATCCGACTCAGTTACTGAGACTCTCATCCACTCATTCATCACCTCCCGCCTGGACTACTGTAATGGTGTTCTGTCTGGGCTGCCTGGTAAGGCCCTGGACAGATTGCAGTACGTCCAGAACTCAGCTGCCAGGGTGCTAACTCACACCAAGCCCTGGCAGCACATCACCCCAATACTCAAGAAACTCCACTGGCTCCCTGTCAAAGCACGCATCACATACAAAATCCTCCTCCTCACGTACAAATCACTACACTCACTTGCACCCAAGTACATTACTGATCTCCTCCACCCCTACTCTCAATCACGGTCCCTGCGCTCCACAGGCAAAAGGATCTACTCACCATTCCCCGCACCAAACTAAAGACCTTTGGTGATAGGGCCTTCTGTGTAACTGCTCCTACCCTATGGAACAACCTACCATCTCCCATCCGTTCTGCCACCTCCCTGTCAATGTTCAAAAAGCACCTGAAAACACACCTCTTCTCTCTGACCTACCCCTCTTAGCCCCCCACCCCCTCCCACCCTCCCCACTCCTACTCTTGTTAAGTGACCTTGAGTATCTTGAAAGGCGCTATATAAATGTAATTTATTATTATTATTATTATTATTATTAAAAGCCCTTGTGTAAGCCGTGTTCGCCTTGCAGCTTACCCCGATGTTAAACGTTAGCCTGGAGCAAGTTTGGTTGTCGTTAGCTAAATACAGTCTTTAGCTCTTGATAACGTTACCGAGAGCAAACCGGTTAGGCTACTGTAACGATATAAACAAATCAAGTAAGGAGTAGCCTAACAGGAGACAAGACGATAACGTCCTGGTCAGCCATGGTAGACTGTTTTCACAGCTGTTACAGCTGAATGAGTAGACGTAACGTAACATTCACGTTTAGCCTGGTTCAAAGCCATCGATATCGATGGCTTTGGCCTGGTTTAGCGCAGAGGTGGTGGTGGCTTTGGATCAGAGATCCTTGATTACTGACAGCTGAGCACTGACGTAACAATTAATCTCTGCCGCCAAAGGGTCTCAATGTAAACTCTATGGGAATTTTAAACTTTTTTATCGTAAATATCTCAAAAAGTATAAAGTTCATAAATGTGAAAAATAATACAACAAATCTCCGTTTCAAGATCTTTGTAGGAGTGCTTGAATGACGTCAAACGGTTCAGTGGTTTTAGAGCCTTTGATCGTTGATTTTGGTCGGAAGCAGAATAATAAAGATAAGAAGAACAGGGATAACAGTACATTGCATTTACATGCAATGTAATTATATATTATAGTTTACTGGAAGTGAGGTACACCAGTTAGCGTATAGCTCCCCTTCAGCTAGCTATAGACTAATTGGTGTAACCAAGGGGGCAGGCGAACGTTCGGATAGTGTACAGTATGGCGGGTCAGATGCTAAATAGGAGACCAGTTCCAGCTAGCCAGTCAGCGCCACTTTGACATCAAAATAACGTTACAGCTGAAGCGATTTAAGCCTTTATTTGAATCTTTTCTATTTTCGAAGAAATACAACATTGTGAGATTGGCGTCATAACCTAATTTCCATAGACAACAGAGCAAGATGTCTCTAGAATTCCGATAATTATTTGTAATTTGGAGAGAGAGAGAGAGATAGACAGACAGAGAATAATTAAATAAAGAGATATGTTGCCTTCCAACTAAGAAAAAAAGCATGACACAACGTAAAGGATATTGCGCAATAAAACCACTAAATCTGACATTAAAGTAATCAAAGGTTTTTATGGAAATTTCATTATTGATGTGTTCTTTTTCGTAATGCAATTGCTATGGGTGCCAAAAAATACTGATAAACAGATCAATTCCCTCCTCTTCTGGGAGAAAGTCTACTGTCACCATCTTGCTCTGCATGTTAATGAATCAGGGCTGAGACAGGATAAGTGTTATATCTTTATCCTCTCCTGCCCACTCTCGTACCTCACCTCCAGAGTGTACTGTAAGCCAGCCCCAAAGAGTCCGCTCTTACAATATTACATCTCACCATAATTAATACGTAGCAGATTTATAGAAGTATCGAGACAAGCTCTATGAAATCCCAGTGAAATAAATGCTTATATGCCTGAATTCGTATCACTTGACCTTCTTGATATTAATTATTCCATGGCTTCGTTCATTTTCATATGCTCAGAGATTAGTGTCTTTCACTTTTTAATTCAATAATCATCGAGCCACAGAAGATGAAAACCAAAGAATTGATGTTTGAAATTTAATATCACTTTACATATACCAGGACAGAATTTATATCATAAAGTTTAAATACTTGGGGCAGAATTCACAGAAACAAAATGCAAACAAAATCAAAATGGATCAATCCTAGCTGTCACCCTCAGCATTAAGACCTCTATCTGCAGATGGTGTTGACTGATTGATAGCTGGTGTTTCTGAATCAGGCATATCCACAGTCAGCTTTTATTGTTCAAAGCAGCTGTGCGTTCACAATGCCACAATGCCTGTTAAATGGCTCTGACCAGCCAGCCCAGCCAAAGTGACCGCTGTGATGAAAGCCCAATGGGCTCTGTTCTGAGCACCTGACGGAAAGTCGTTTGGAAGCAGTAGCATCAGCAGCTCAGCTGCAGATTCTCAGTTCAGCTCATTTGAACAGGCCTACAGTGCTGAACATGACCAGTGCTGAGTTGGCTGGCCTGGCCTGGCCTGACGACCAAATGGTGTCTCCTGCATAAATATTTGCAGACACATGTCGGCTGGACAAACTCCAACTTCCCAAATGCTTTCCAAAACAAAGGTTCTGGGTTGATGGTAACAAAGAGCGACACTTGCTAACATTTTCCAGAACAAAGTCCTTGGCTTAATAACAGAGAGACACAGATGCAGGTCCTGAGTTGAGTATAACATTTGCATCGTGACGACGAATCCAATTATGCTGGCATGGCAACCAAACAGTCATTGTAAGAGAGTTCAAGAGTCCTGCAAACAGTAGTAGAAAAAGATATCTTTGACGTAAGACATTACTATGCACATCCATAGACAACTTTACCACATTGTTCTCCCTGTAGCAGACAAGACCAGATTCTGAATTACAGACTCTCTCTGGTGGATTGTTCTTCAAGATCAAATTAAAGCTAGTTTCATAAGTGCAATGAAAAGAACAAATATCAAAGTGTCAACCACTCTTCCTACATCCGTCCCTTAGGAGGGTGTCTGTCTGAATGAGTTTCACACTGTTGGCATTGTCTACACAAACAAAGCAATTGTGTGTGTGTGTGTGTGTGTGTGTGTGTGTGTGTGTGTGTGTGTGTGTGTGTGTGTGTGTGTGTGTGTGTGTGTGTATATATATCTGTGTGCATGTGTGTGTGCCTGTGTGTGTGTGTTTGCATGACAATTCAGTTGTGCTTTCAAGTTCCATTATCCAAATTTGAACAGGATAAAAGGGGCCAAACATAATTGGGTCTCCAGTCAAACATAATTTTCTTATTGCGTAACGGCTGCGTCTTCCACAGACTCAAGTCTCCATCACCTCCTGAAGAGTCAAAAAGGCAGGCCCACTGTGACAGAAATGACTAAATCCAGACAGCACCAGTGCGGTTCAATCTCCCTCCCTAATTGATGGCTGATTCTGAGATGGACCACATGACCCATATTCAGTTCAGAATTATCGCTGTGACGGAAAATAATGGCATTATATAACACGTAACTGCAGCATACACTTTTTTCTTTGTTTTTTAGTGTCAGTGTGTGCCTAATATGTGACGTGACTCGGTGACTGCCCCCAAGCCTTCCTCTTTTTGTCTTAAGCTCTTCTGATGTTGTTGTTTATATTTGTACAGGTTTGTCTTTGTTTATATTTGTCATTGAATGCTAACATTCTTTTTTATGTATCAGAGCTCAACAAAGTCATTTTTCTCTCCAACTCCAGAGAGTTAGGGCACACATTCTCTGATCATGAGGTGTGAAATTAGTGGAAAATCACGAGACCACTTGTGACACATAACTCAGCAGAAACAACTAAGCCGCTGATTCCTGCTGCAGTAGGCTATTGCATGGGGTTTAGATGTAACCACGGAGCCATCTCTCCTAGTTTTGAGGAGAGATTCAATTCGGTCCGTTTGAAGTGCCCCTCATCAACAGAACCCCCACCATCAGCAGGCAGATTCTCAAATAGTCTGGGCTTTTTTTTTTTTTTTGGCCTGATTTGCACTTGAGGCGTGATTTTTAAAGACCTACACATTCTTCAGCCCCCCACCCCCACCCCTCCACACACACACACACACACACTGCACCCCCCGCCACACCTACACACACACACACACACACACACACGCACACACACACACACACACACTCACCTCTCCCTACATTTGTCCCTGACACCCACAGAGACATGCAATTACATCCAATCAAATCAGGACTCAAGGGTTTTTCTTGTACCCATCTAAAAGTTTGTCTTTGCTCAAAGATTCTTAGCAGTTCTCTGATATTTGTCTTTGAATATGTGGCGGAACATTAAGCACTGCCTTCAGTGTGTCTGTTACAATGTCCATTTAAGCATGGTGAGTTTTTTTTACTGTATCAAGGTTTAAGAGGGGAAACTTTTCAGTGTCATTGAAAATAGCTCTTAGATAAGTTCTGGGATTCTTCACTGTGACTGTAATGAGTTCGAATGATGAACTCTGCTGGCTTACACAAAACAAGATTAATGAACAAACTGATTTATTCAGAAATAACTTTAATTCTCTGCTATACTCACAGCTCCTCCAAACCAAACCACCGATCATACTGATGGTCAGTGTGACCTTGTTATTAATGTGTAATAACACTTGTGTCCTAAACCAACCTCTGAAATGAATTCATTCAATTACCCTTTCATGCTCAGAATGTTGTACATCAAGGCCCGTCCATGACAATGAGTCCTTAAATGACAATAAGTCCTCGTGTGAACCGCGAGGCTGGTCAGGAAAAGCAGCTATATATTACCCTGCAGAATGAGCCACATTCAGGCCATCGTTAAAGGCCAGATCATTAACCGGTCGGGCGACAGGGATGCTGGGAGACCAGAGTACATACTGTAGATGTCACCTGAGGACAGGACAGTGCCGTTATGCACTCATGATCCTCTGTCTGAGACAGAGGCGCAACGAGACTGCTTTTAACAGGACACGGTGGAGGGCATGGAAGAGGATGTGTTCGATTTTAATTGGCGTTTGCTCACTGCTGCTTATGGGTGTGGAGGCTTAATGAGGTAGTATTTTAATGGCATTTGGTAAAACTATTGACAAACACATTGGCAATCAAAAGAGACCTTAAAATATTGACATGTCAATATTTACAGGAAATACAACAAGAGAGGGTTATATTTCAATATTTGTTATTGATAACATATATCATTTTAAATGCACTTGATTAGCTAGAGAGATTATGAGTTGATAAAGTCTTCAAAACAGACGATGTCTGCCTTTTGTATTTTGGCGGGGCTTGAACATGTTTATGTGTGGCATTAATTCAGATCATCAAGATGATCAAGCCTGACCTTTCCATGGATGGTTCCATTGCTTGTCTGCTTTCACTCCATATACCTGTTCCATAAAGGTCAGCCTCTGGAAAAAGCTGCCCAAGTAGAGGATGTTTTATAGGTCACATGTTTTAAATGTCATAAAACTTCCACTGAGGAACTAAAACATTTCAGTTTGCCTTTGAATTTATGTAAATATTCTTATGTGTCTATGGTTTTTCCGCTACTGGAAAAGAGGCTGCCGCTGTCCAAACAAATATACTATAGTCGCCAATAGCCCTTTCCAACACACATGCACACAATTGCACAAAATGTGATATCCATCTGAAACACGTCTAATTAACCTCCAGAAAAGGCTCTCCAAACATCAGCACTTTCCCTTCCACTCCCACAGACAGAACGCTGGTCTCTTTGAAGGGCATGGTCTGTCATTCTAATTCAATACACTTTTTGTCCTAAAAACGTTGTTGTTTGTACGGTGTCGTGGTTTTGTAAACAGGAAAAAATAGTCGTTCGGACAGAGCCATGAGCAATTCCACCCAATCAGCAATGTCCCTTTAGGAGCGTATACAGTGTGGGCCATAATTTAATTGGCTGTTTAGCTGGAATATCAGCAACCTCTCACCAGAATCGCTGACCGCATCTTAACGCGAAGTGCAACGCGTTGGGTGTTTACCGCTTCGATAAGAAAAGCTGTCCAAGTGGCCATCCATTATGGAGCTGAGAAACGCCTCCATCTTAATGGTCGGAGATTAATGGGTACTGCAGACCCTGGCAGGGGAGAGAGGCCTGCACTTTGGGATTTGGCTCTCAGACTGTAAGGGACTAGAAGTGTGCATAAATCAAGTGTGGGACCTGTTGGACCGCTGTCGAGCCAGGCCTTCACTGTTCCCAGTAGTTGCAGAGGGAGGGAGGGAGAGAGAGAGAGAGAGAGAGAGAGAGAGAGAGAGAGAGAGAGAGAGAGAGAGAGAGAGAGAGAGAGAGAGAGAGAGATTCATGTTTTGTTTCATGTTTTGACAGCCCTTGTTTTGTTGGTCTCCAAACCTCTCATGTCACTAAGTGCATCATAGGGGGCTGACCAAAAACATAAGCACTGCGGCCAGCACTCCTACTGCCATTGCCACCGCTATGCTGCTGATTCACCTTTTTTTAATGGATAAAAAATGAAATTCACCGCTCCCACAGAATGTTGCTGACAAGGCTGCAGGACCTACAGTATGAGAACTGATAGATAGGCCCTAATAGATGTTTGAGGAGAGTTAATTGGTACTGATGGGCAGTGTAATTGCTGGCTAATGCTCAGTCGTCACTGGGGAAGGTGAGCCACTGTGGTGATTTTATTGACATCTGAAAAGAAGGTTAATCAACACAAGTTAATCAGGAATTGGTTCTCTGTGCTGATCTCTGAAAGCTCCAGAAAGGATGGAATGAGAAGTGACAGGCTAATATTATAAACAGGCTAATTGTGCAGTGACTGTTTGTCAAGGGTAGTTGTCAAGAGGTTCAATCTCAGATTTGCTAAAGGAGGTCAACATTCTGAAAGTGTTGTTCTGCTGTAATCAAAACCATTTAGACATTGTAGGAATTGGAAGCTAAATTAGTTCTGTAAGTGGTTATTGACAAACTAAGCACAGGTTCAGGACTGGACAAACATTGGGTAGATTATGTGTAAATTACTGTATGGGGTTTCGACCCTGGACTTTAACCATGAAGGTCAAATGAAAGCATAACCGAAACCTTACACAACCTAATTGATAGTTCCAGCATTGGTCTTCTACTAAATCTAGCCTAAGCACTAAACAGGCAGGTGTGGTTCTTTCACATGAAGTTTTTGCTCATGACTGATTGTGTATAGCCTTCTCAAGATCAACTCTACGTCACGGAATTGGCTTGTCTTCTGGGTTCTTCTTTTCCGAGCGCTTTGATTTATGCCTGCTTATTAGCCGCGGTGTAAATCACTGCAGTCCACTGTGCCATAAATCAACCCACGCGTGTTAATTGAATGAGTAGTTTCAAATGGAACAATGATCTCCGAGTGTTCCCGGACAGGGAGAAGTGTGATAAACGGATGAGCATAATTGAGTGCAGCGGTTACTATTTTAGCCACACTCCTTCCTTTGACCCCTTCTTTCTCTCTCTCTCTCTCTCTGTCTCTCATGATTTACAACTGTGGAAGGTTTATAAGGTTCAGTTGTCCTACAAGTCAGAGATGTCCTGTCAATCACAGCATACTGGCCTCTGAAGGACGGCTGAATGAGTGTGAACTGTGACATTAGTCGGTTAAGTCTCCGACAGGTAGGTCTCCTGATATTGACAATTTTGTTTCATTTTAGTAGCCTGGGTGTTCCCATCCTGCCTTGCATGGTGATTTCATTCACGCTGCTAAGGCAGTCTGGAAACTACCACCCTAATTTTTGCATGAGATTGTCACGGGTGTAGCCAGGAGAGCAGAGTGTGGACCCAAGCGCAAGGCAAGACACAGCACGATGAGGCAAATCAGGAATCTTTATGTAGTATAACCAAAACTCAACTACACATACACCACGTAACACAACTAATGACAGACAAAGACTGAGGGAAAACAGAGGGCTTAAATACACAAGGGAACAAGACGCAGGTGATGACACTGAAACAATAACCAGGTAGGCTACAGGTGAACTTAACAAGGGAATGACAGGACTAATCATGAGAGACAGGTGAGGGGCGGAGACAAGAACAAACCAGACCACATGGAGAGGGTAAACAAAGGAGCACATGGAACAGGACACAGGAAGTAAACAGGAAGACACAAGAGGAGCAGACATAATGGAAAACACTAGACAGGGAGGACAAGACAGGACAGGATCGTTACAGAGATACGGGACCAATAACAGAACAGGGGGGAAAGCAAGACCATGATGAGCTATATATGCACAGACACATTTGATAGACATCCGTGGCGCCCAATGAATGGATCTGGGCATTTTTTCAAATACGAGAAAATGAACGTCTGGTTGCCAGACCACGTCTCATTTGAGAAGTGGTAGGCGCTAGCCAAGCTATCATTTTAGTGCTATCTGAATGACGTGTACTCTTATCAGACAGGGTGTTCTCCACAGATGTAAAAGTATTCATAATATAAAAGCCTCATATGTCAGAAAGTAGCCATTGGGTGAACTAAATACCTGTAACAACTGGGATCAGCATTGCTGTTTCTTTTTATGTTTTGTCTTAAGGTGAGGTTACATATTGAAGGGTGAGAGTAAAAGAGAAGTTGAACACTTATGCATGGGTTTATGAGCATCGAACTTGGCACAGGCGAGTAGCCTTATGCCTACATCCATCTGGAATTTGGAAAGAAATGAAGTCAGACACCAATAAAAAGTTTATGCTCAGCAGATAGTGGGAAAGAGCTCCTTCCTCCCCTGTAAAATCACTTTGCTCTCCATGAAAATGCAATCTAAAACCCATTCCCTTATAAAGAGAAGCAGATCCATGTCTTGTTAGAATAGTGAGCCAGGTGCTTACACAATGGAATCATCTCTCCCATACACCTTGCTCAGAGGGCAACCGCAGATGAAATCAACATTCACCAGATTCAGAACTTGAGTACGGCATTGCAGTTAGTCTGAGAAAAATACATCTGAATTATACAACAGGTATTTGAGCTTGAAGACTCTAAGGGACCTAATTTGTATGTTGTGTGGTCAAGGCAAGCCCTGACTAAGGATTATTTAATCACTTGGCAAAATAACTGGGCTAACTCAATATTGTGTGCGCACGATCCTGTGTGCAAACATGTGTAGGTCAGTGTACAGATAAGGACGTTCTCTGTCAATGAATTCCTTCAAAGTCGCCCCATTTCTGTGAAATTTCTAAAACATTTATAGTCAATCTCTTTGATGTTTCTTCAGATATTAAAAAGTGCTATTCATTCAGGTTGATTGCACCTGCACTGTGTGAATGAAGGCCTTTGCCAATATTGGCATGGCCGTTCACGATTCATTGTTGCCACATCTCTGACGCCTGTTGGTGCTGTATATTGCAATTTCAAATTAAAAGCCCAAATGTCTTATGTAAGCTGATGCTGTTTACTCCCCCAATGACATGGTCTTCTATGTTGCATTATTACAATTATTACAGCAATATCAGTCTCCCAGCCATCTCAACCTGGTATTAAGACTCTGATTAGTGTGAAATGATTCAAAGGACAACGCTACAGCTGGCCCATGCCATATTAAAGGCAATCACAACCTGATAAGATCTCTGGCGCTTCATTAAGTCCTGGGATGAGGTGTTTGGGGCTAAAATAACCTGACCCTGCCGTTGCGATTGGGAAACATGATCCACAGTGAAGGAGTGAAAAAATCAGGTGGTGTGTTGAATTTACTTATGAGTGTGACTAAAATAATGGATTAAATGAATTGCGTATTGATCAGGCTGCGAGTAGAAGTAATGCTGTTCCCTCTATGATAATGTATTTCAAAAGTACACAACAAGATTAGAAATGGACAGAGTCAGGCAAGAAAAAAAGAGTCAATGGGGTAACTTGCGCTGAAGGTCACATCTAATAGTGCATTAGATTTAGATTTGTGGCTTTTGACATTTCACAAACTTCTGACAGAAATGTCAGTGTGTGAGCGCTAATTCTTGGCCTTGGCGGCACCTAATGCGGGCATCATCTCTCGCCCGTGGGACGCAATGATGCTTCATCAAACGGAGACCTCTGGAAAAAGAAAGGGCTGCTGCTCGATAAATCTCCACTGCTAAATCGGTAGGCCTGCGGGAGCGGTATGCATCAAAGACGGCGCCGGCGCGAAACTTGCTGACAAAAAGGGTCACTCAAGGAATAATAATAATAAAAAAGCCTCTCCCTCCATCAGTGCTTAGGCTACTGCTTCAGGTGGAAGGCCGGCAGTGCTGGCTTGGCAGATCGGACTAGATCCGTGCCAGACTTGGGAGCGATCTGTGCTCTCAGTAGAACAGAGCTGAAACCCTTACAAGCCGTGTTCACCTGGACTCCATCGAACTGGACTATTAGTCCAGCTATTGATCACTGCTCAGGTGAAATAATTTCCTGACTCTCTGGTGAGTTCCAGTGGATTGCTTGCTGTGCCGTGCTCTGTGCCTGCAGCCCTGACGTCTGAAATTAAATTGATTTAACCTCAGTCAATTGCTGTTTACTCAAAGCTAGTCATGAAGAATTCATCTAAAAACAGAATAAGCCAAGAGGACCTAAGTAAGACATTCATTATCATGCCTATCTGTAAATATTCAGTACAGTACTGTTTACAGTTTTCCTCTCTCACCACTGTATTAGTGACTGCATGCTGACATGTGACTGCATGCATGCGGCATGTGACATTCATTCGTCACATATTTACTGTATCTTAAGTGACATACGAGAGATGAAAGTCACAACCGAACACTGTTCAGAGATCTTTCTGTCCATTTTCAAAAAGGTGCACCCCATCCACCCATGGTGTGTCACACAGTCTGCAAAAGTAAAGGTTAGTAAGGACTTGGAAATAAATGCACCTAGTTGCCCTGATGGTCACCCTTCATGACTTAATTCACTCTGTTTACAAACCCTCTCTTGAGAGTTGACACACACTGTCTCCATCAAAAGAATATTTCTTTTTCATTGTCGATTGATCTCAGTGATCTTACATTAGGTTCTTAGGAAAAGCTGATCCGTTCAGCTGTAAGTGCCGTTATGCAGTTATGAATCACTCACGCACAGTAACTGGGCGTGTGTCAGCTGCATGGCTAAAATCTCACTGGGGAAGTATTCATCATCCAACGAAACACTCTTCCCGAGCTTAATTAGATTGAGCTTGGACTGAGCCTGATAAATGGCGTGGGAACTCTACCTATTCTATGCCGCGTGCAGGTCAATGAAATCAATGCTAAGAGTAATGCGAAAGGACAGCGGAGACCAATGCCTTTGCTCGTGCCCCCCCTGTAATGGCGCCCGCAATGAGTTTCCTTGGCTGAGGAAAACAAAATAAGTCACATTGAGCCGTCGCAACACTTAGGCCTTGCATAGTGATGGATGTAGATGCTCTTCGCTTGCTCAAACAAGCAAAAAAAAAAAGAGTCACCGCTAAGCAATGCCATTCAAAAGAACTTCAGACTAACCTGGCCTTAACTTGTACATAAACAAAATGAAAATGAAGAGATATGGATGTAATCAGTTAAGTGACAAAGCAGTTTAACATTTTGTTCTGCCAAATATGACCAAAACATTCCCCTTCAACTGAACCCAAAGAGGCCATTTCAACAGGCGGTTTACTTGCCAGACGCTATTAAAACTTGACTTAATGCCTTGATGAAATTAGTCCCCAAGCTGTAGGACGGCACACTCAAGGCCATTATTCCTACCATCCACATCCACTAAAACATCCAAAATGGCTGCACTGACACAAATGGCTCGCCCGTGCCTCAGCTGTAGTTTGGCCATTAACACCAGCGTCGTCCATCCCCTCAGAAGACGATGGTCATTTCCTGTCTGTCACCTATGCCTCCTTCCTGTCTGGGCACATCCTCATTTGCCAACAGCTGGACATCAGGGGCCACAACCCTCATCGCCATGGCGATTCTGTCAGGGATTGGCAGGATGCCTGAGGAGGATCCGATTGGACCGGACACAGGTTGTTTTAGGCAGACGTGTCAGAGGCTGAGGGATATCTCCTGAGCGGCCCATTTCAAATGGGTGTCCGACACCAAGCGCAGATGTTAATGGCTTGTAGGGGGTGATGTTTATGGGGAAGCGCTGGCAGAGGTAATGGAGGAGATGATGAGAATTACTTAACCCAGGTCGATGTCTGGTGACATTTTAAACAAATGCAAGTAGTTTCGTCAAATCCTTTCCCTCACTCTCTCTCTCTCTCTCTCTCTCTCTCTCATTTCCCAAACGAGTCACACAACCACCAGATGAGCAGGCTTGTCGTAAGTGATTAAAACTTCTCTTCAGCGGAGACACAAAAACAATTCTGAGAGAAAGGGAGAAGTACAATGATGAATGGTGTTCTGCTGTGTCGAAGGTCATAAACACATTACAACAGTGACTCTTTAAAAAGGGTTGACCTTGCTATATTATTTATTTGTACAGAGCCTGAAACAACGATTTGAGTGCAGATGTTTCACAGAGGCCAAGGTCTGAAGCACCAGCAGCAAGCACGTGCGCTACATGTGCATGAGGGGTCATACAAAAAACATAAACCACATCATTAGCGATGAGTTTGTGACCGGACTGTGTGAAAAGACAGGGTTGTGGCAGGCAACAGGGCTGACGCTGAAGGATGAAGCAGTGTAGAGGACAGTCTTTGCTAAAAAAAAGAGTAACTTTTTGTCTGTGCAGGACAAAGCCGGCTTTGTCAGAAAGACATTCCAAGGGTAGTTCAGGAGGGAAATGAAAATAATTGTGCGGATGGTGGTGGGTGGCTTATTGTAGGAGGTACGGTACACCGACTTCCCATTAAAGTCAGGAAAAGGCTTACATTTTAAAAATCCATCAGTGTTGAATGGTATCTGGACAAGCTCTCATAATCAGATTCAGAGCTGAAACTCGACACCTAAAATCAAATATGATGCTGTTAGAACTGCGGTTTGAAAAATGCCTTTCCTTTCACTGCATGGACGGATGCCAACCATGATTGATTGTTTACCATAACAACACTCTTTTCCTTATAGTTGAAATAGTAAGCAAAAAAACCTAAACGAAAACAAAAACAAAAACAAAAAGACAATAACTCTTTTTTATCATTCTTGATCATTACCTCGGTGTCAGACACCTATCCTCAGTGTGTCTGCATGGAAATGAAGCAGGTTGTTTTTCCCATTTGGTTGCCTTGGTAAGGTCACTTCCAGACTGTTTATCTCGTCTCTGTCTGACCCTCATCTTGAGAGACTTAAACTAATTAAATTTGCATAACTTTTTTTTTTTTTTTTTACAATTTATGATTAAACATTTTTCATTTTGAATTATTCATTTATGTGGCTGGGTCTAATATGACAACAATATTATTCAAGATGTACTCAGGTCAGTTTGAGTGAAAGTAAATTGCATGTCTGAGCTTGTTACAACTGTGTCTATCTTTCGCTGACGGCCATTTGATTAATAATTGACAACATTTGTGTCTCTCAAAGAGAGGAGAAATGAAAAATTTCTGTGCCAGGAAACAGCTCATAATGAAAGCTTATACTTGTTATGAGGGACCACATGATGCCATATAATATCTTTCTCGGCTGATGTCACTGACTGAATGAAAGCCCTCTATGAATATATTGATCTGTGAAGGTAGGCTATTGGTCTACTCACAGAGTAACAATCTGTATTGTAGGCAGACACATCTGTTAACATCTGCTGATCTGTCAACGAAGTTAGAAAATAATCAAATTAATTGATTCATTTCCCATGCATGGACTGTGCTTTTTTTGCCAAAATGTTACAGTGCTCAATTATCTGATTTGTGGCCTCATCCTTAAATTATGCTAATTTACATTTTTTGTTGAATATCATAAGCTGAATTACCACCGATCAGATTAAAATGTAGGGTTGAATAAAATAAACAATTAAGAATGGTATGGCAATTATATAAGAATAAAGTAGATATCAATATTATTATAAGAAGATTGTTATAATTATATAATTATATAATATATAATTATATACATAGTTTATAGGCCCGTGCACAATTCTTCCTTTTCTTCATTTATCATACAAAATGTGGTATTGAATTATTGTCAGCACATAGATGACGTTTTTCATCGATGTTCGGCTGGAAGACTGAAGAGACTGAGAGATTGTCATGCAACATCACTGGATCTATTTGCGCACTGATTGGCTATCTCCACCACATCATGGCTCTGCATACAAATACATGTTTCATGAACAACTGTTGCGCTTGCGATGACGACAGTCGGCCATATTGATTTCTTTCTCAAGTGCTGACCACCACAGCCAAACTATACAAACAAGAACTCTCCTCATATAGGCTGGGTGAACCCTGCCTGTACTTCCGGGGAATTTGAATTTCGCCTGGCAGCTCAGGCTGGAAACCAGCAGATCTACAGTATATCCTCTGTTTACTGCCAGAACCTTTGGCTCCAATCAGAAACGGCCATACTCAAGTCCTGGCATGCTATTGGCCGGTGACGTGATGATAACAAAAATTAAGCGATGCAAAATGCAGTAGAAACAAAGCGCAGCCTTCCCAGACTAATGTTCAATCTTAGTATGGTGAAAACCAGACTACTCTCCTCATTCATTTCAAAAGAATATATGTTTATATCCTCAAAAAACTAAAAAGGTTGAAGTGCTTCGTCACTGATATAGTCTCGAAAGCAGGTGCTCTTTGTTATCAAGGGGATATTTCACTTCTTAGAAGAGTTGGTTAGACTGGTTGTAGAGCTTCATCGAGGAGTGTAGGCTAGGCAACATCCAAAAAACGTCCAAAAACGTCCAAAAAAAAAGTCCAAATGGCCTTCTATAGTTACAAAAAACTTTATTTAGGTGGGCTTATGCATTGCGACAACAAAATGTCAAAGCATGCTCTGATGGATACATTTTGTTGTCGCAACACGTAAGCCCACCTAAATAAAAGGCTTTTTAACTATAGAACATATTTTAATGGGAAATGCCCTTATAATAATGTGATGGTATAAGAATGAGATGTACAGAATGTGTGCTTCCTAACATAAAACTCAATTCAAGCTCTTTTCAACAACTCAACACACTGACTGCATAACTTCAATGTCCTCCGCTTAGATGCTTGAGTCAATAGCGATTGACTGTTCACTTTTCAAGCCACAGAGAAGAAATCGTGTTATCATTTGCCAAGTAATGCTCCCGTTCTCATGATCTGTATGACATTTACAGGTCATTCTTTCACTCTTCACAGTGGTCTCCTTCACTTCAGGATGAGAGTTCCAGCTGACCTCAAGTTGATAAATAGACAGACTAAAAAGCCGTTTTTGTCAATGTCCATATCTTGTCTGCCACAGACCAGCACCAAGTTGCATTTTTTGGAAAAAAAAGCTATCCATGCCCTCTGAAGCTACATGACGTTCCTTCCAAACGCTACATTGAGAATTCCCAGTGCACTGGGGTGACTTTGAAGTGACATAATCCCCGTCGAGAAGCAGAGGGGACAAGTCGGAATGTTTGCTCACGTCACGGGTCACTAACGGCTCTTGTTGTCCGACTCTCCGGCTGGAGAGTTTCATTTTGCCGAATGCGACATCTAATACCTCAGCAGGGGGCCGTGGCAAAGCTGCTTTCAGATTACACTGATCCCAGCGGCTTCCCCCGGCTAAAAATGTGTTTGCTGTTTCTTTATTCTCTTTGTCTTTCCCCCCCTTTTTTGTGTGTGAAATTTTATCAGTTGTTCAGAGGGAAGATTTGGGGGGGGGGGGGGGGGGGGTCTGCCCTGCATAACGACATACAGTAGAAACACATGCCTGCTGGCTTTTGCTGACTCCGGATCAGTTTTTCCCATCTTATAATTCCTGAAACGAAACCCTTGGATCAGCATGCATCTCACTCGTGAATATAAATTAAGAGGGGGGGGGGGGGGGGGGGGGGGACTTCACATGGCAGGCAGATTTGAGGACAGCAGAGAGAACTGCTGTATACAGTACAATATGCTGAGCACAAGAGCTAAACATTTCTTTGATAACAAATATTAGGCATGAAACTCTGCAGGAGGCGGCAGAGACCATGTTAGAGCACAAATAATGTGATTATGGAGCCCCCCCCCCCCCCTTCCAAATAAAAATTGATGTCCTTGAAATAGATCCAAAGAATGCCCTTCAAAAATGTCTGCGGTGAAAAAAGGAAATGCTTAAATAAGGTATTCAGTTGACCTCTGGCCGTCTGCCTCCTGCCTTTCTATAGAAATGGATAAGAAAGATGCAGCACTGGATTTACTGTTTTATTGATTGGTACTTCCTCACCAAGCTGTTTGCCTTGAAATGAGAATTTTTTTAAAATTAAAAAGCAGGCCGTCAATCTGCTATTCCTCAGAGAATGATACGTCTTGGCATGTTTGGTTCAATGGGTTTTTCCTCTTTTTTTTTGGATGTGGAGCTGGGGTTGTCAGATCAAGCACAGAGATGCTGTGTGAATGTCAGACCTTGTAGATTATACCAATGCAGAGACAAGGTTGGCTTCAGTTCACTTCCAGTTTCTCCAACATTGCTCGCAGCTCCTCAGATTTAGTTTCTAAACAGAATACCATGAAGTTGTGCTCACCATAATGCTTCAGAAATTATCCCAGAGAAAAATATCAATAGACCACTGAAGTTCGCCTACAGAAAAACTACAGTACCATCTTGCCCAAATAAGGAGATCCGGTATCTTGAGACTTTTTATATGGGAAAATATCCCAATTATCGCACTGGGGGATGACATTGGAAATGCCGACGTTTTTCACTACACAGTTTTGTCCACTGCCGTCTAGTGGATACTGTGATCTTCGGTAGGTGAAGACAGCACACTTTGATCTTTGCTACCCCAGAGCTAACTTACAATGCAACTTACCATAGGCAATTAGCCTCAATTAACTCCCAGATCTCCTTATATGGGCAAAGATGGCAGCTTTGGATCCTTTTTGTAGGCAAACTTTAATCAGAGGTCTATTACGGTATAGTGAAAAGTAGCCTGGGTGGCAGCCGAACTTAGCCCCACCCACAACATTTGAGGTTGGGAAGTTTGGTCTGGCATTGCTCCGTTGTGGCGCAACTATGCTCGATAAAGAGCTGTTCTGACCAATCAAATTGTCTGGGCGGGCTTTATACGATGATGGACAGATGAGCAACAGTGCCTAGTCTATCACGTCATCTGTTGTTCTGTTTTCAACAGAAACGCTGTGGCTAAAATGCATATTATTTTTCAGTTACATCATGAAAACAGAGGATTTGTCATGATTAATTAGCACACAATTGTTTTTGAAAACTTAGGCCAAAGTTGATATATGGGAAAACTCCGGCTTCACTTTCAAGGTAAAACAGTGTGTTTGTGTGACATGTTGTTCCCTCGTTTGCTTGAAATCCCTGATTGTTGTGTGCTCGTTGGGTTTTGTGACACCCCTCCCCAGCTGTTCATAGCACAAAGTGGGCAAAGATGGTGCCCCCCATTGCACGCGGTGACGCGGAATAAGGTGAACACGGTCTATTTACACAGAAATATATGAGATGTGTTTGGGGTCATACATTACAAGCATAATGAATACATGGCTACCTGTGCTTGCACATTTCAGTGATCTATGTTTGTCATTGCGTGTTTGCAGTCGCACACATGACAGCCCTCCCCTAAACATTGGATAAATGAGCTGCAAACACATGCAGGGTCTATTGGATTCATATTTCTTCGCCTGACACAAACCCGTGCTCTCGCTCACAATAATAAATTGCACGAAGCTGGATGGCTAATGAGCTGCAGGATTGGCTTAAGGAACCTCTGTAAATACAGTACTCCAGTGCTCCATGTCCACATGCCACACAGGGAATGTAAATTCCTAACTTTACTACAATGAGTAGAGTAGAGCAGGCGGATCACAATAAACAACCTTGGTTTACAGCACAGACAAAATGATTTCCTCCCTTTTTGTTTCAGTCTTTATTGAAACACTTGAGGTATTCAAGACAAAAACAATTCCACATGAAAGGCATTGTTTCTACTGTAATTGATTACCATTTGGTCCTAGCCTGGCAAGCCAAACTGGTGCGTCTAGATTTCTAGGCTAATTTTGTCCATGATAAGGTGCATGTTTCTACTATACACTGAGATCTGCTGGAATGCACAACTAATGCATACATTTGTAACTCAACATTCACAGAGAACAAACACGTGCAGAGGCATCTGCAGGATAACTATTTTACCAAGAAAACGATGAAAACTCAGGATTGGGTTCTATCCATTCTCATGCAATAACGATGGGCAGCTCTTATTCAATATTCTAAAACCTCAACTAGCACACTGCTCATTTCAACCAGAAAATACTTAGTTCCAAGGTGACCATCAGCTTAAATGTATGGCTGCTTTTGGAGACAGGCAGTGGTGGTTCCCTGAATTGTGGGACCCTGTCCATTTCGATCCAGGATTTACACTGTCTGTTGTTTATGGCTAATTAACCTTAACCCCCCCCTCCCACTAACATAAACACCCCCAGACAGACACTGGCTCCACAAAGGTCCTGAGTAGAACCATATCTGGGCCAGATGTGGGCCAGACCTGGGACAAACCAGGCTACCTGCAGAGTTCCCAATAAGCCATCATTCAATCCCACTGCTGATACGCACACCATGTCTGGTGAAGAGTTGGGGTGGAGCAGCGAGGCTCACAGTCACGCACTGTAAGCCCTGTCAGTGCTAAATCCACCTGCCCTGACGCCTCCTATCGACTTCTTGTCGGCCAAGACAAACTCGCAGCGCTAACTTCTCTTCCTCTCACCCCGACTGAAGCTCAAAACTTCCTTGACTTCTCTGTGACTTTTCTTCTTTCATCCACAACTCACTCTGATACCTGATCACCGAGATACTAAAATTGTAGCAAAAATATTTCAACACATCTTAACCCTAACACCTTGTGCTACAGTGCCACACAAACATCTGGAGAGCACCAGGCTTAGCAAATTCTGTCTGTAAAAGAAGTGAGTCTACTGGGAATGTAGAGAATAGGAAGTGAAGTCATCCAAGAGTGAGCAAACCTTTCCAGTCTTCATTAATCAGTTCATAAGATTCCTTTTAAATACACTGAGCCTTGTTAGCAAACAGCTCCCATTTTCTCAAATCCACTTTGTGGTTAATGAATGAAAGCAAATCTTGACAAAGTAGAAGGCTGAAATGTGTTAACAGACCGAATATGGAAACTTGAAAATGCTTTGATTCTGTAACAGAACTTATGTGGATATCACGAGCTGTGAGGATTTCTTGTCTTTGTACAGAGCACCATCGCCAATCTGAAAATACAGTCACAGCAAATAATCACTTTATTTTTGAAGTGAATGGAAAGACAAACTAAATGTACTCTAGCTTGTCAAGGCAAATAAATATAGGGATACATTTATTATACAGATAGAACAATGTCACCAATTCACCGAATATGTACTGTATTTACAGAATTATACATCCCTGCTCAAGGACACAACAGTGGCTACCTGGAATCAAACCCACCACTTTTTGCGGTTACGGCATGCTAACTACTGCAAGTCAGTAACCTCAGCTCAATCCTAGTGTTGCACCTGTTGCTTTGTCACATTATGCAAAAGTTTGGTGATGGGTACTGCTGCTGACTGTAGTCATCATAACTTCAACAACAAAATGAAGCTTTGCACTTTCCTCCTTGATATGACGAAGTGACGTGAAGATTATCCCTCTGCTCTCTTATTTTGCTATTCTCTACTGCTATTATAATCGATTCATAACACACTGCCTTAACTACTAATAACTTTCCTCATTAACACTGACATAAAAGCCTGTCTCTGTGGAGTGCATCATTGCTCTGTGAAATTAACTGCCATGAGGAAACTCACTTCTCAATTATCTCAAGTACTGTCATACAAACTGATGAAGCCAAGGGAAATGATGAAGATAATGTATCATTGGGGAAGATATAACTGGACACTCCTGGTCTCTTTAGAAGAAAATGGATGCGGCAGCAGTTTGTGTGTGTGAAGCTTAAACCGTATGCCGTCGCTCTTGAAAAAAAGAGAAAAATAAACAAAAAGGGAGGGAAAAAAACGCTGGAGGAGAAGAAGCTCCAACAGATGGTAATTGCCGCCCTTTCCGTGCCACTCGGAGGCTGAAGCCAATGGTGCTTGTTAAGCGAACATCTGGCCCCATCATGAGGCTGCACACACAGCTTCCACAGCCAGCCCCCAACAGCAGCCCATTCACCAGCACAATATGCCAAGTCATAGGGAGCCCGTAGGCGCAGGGGAGGAGGAACCGCACCTTCAGGTGGAAACTTCACTCTTACTTTGACTTTAATACAGCTATGCTCAGTCAACTAACAGCTTTATTGCTTGATAATACTGTTTTTCTATCAGATGTACTGTAATCAAGCTAGTAATATAATTCATACATTCAATTCCTAAAAAGGTTGATGCACTGAATTTGTTATTTTAATTGAGGTTCATAAAGACATTGTAATCATATGAAGGTTTTTTTTTTTGCATCATGGAATAATCAAATAAAAACAAAAATGATCACATAGATCTAGATGTATTTAAAATATATATATATATATATATATATATATATATATATATTTACAAAATACTGAGAGTCTGATAAGGTTTTGTCTTTCTCATTAGTAGTTAATTAATCTCTGCAGAGAGGTCTGATATGCATCAGGCAATCAGGATAGAGAGACAAAGTCTGAGACAATCAGTTGTTTCTCACAGACACATTTATATGGTATTATTATAAATATATATATATATATATATATCTATCTATCTATCTATCTATCTATCTATCTATCTATCTATCTATCTATCTATCTATCTATCTATCTATCTATCTATATATATATATATATATATATATATATATATTATATATTATATCGTCACACACATGACACAACACACGATTTTCCACCAGTTACAGGACGAGAATCAAACAGAAAGAATTCAAAAGGAAATAGAAGTATCAATTACAAGGATGAACTAAGTTGAGCTTTATTCAAAAGTGTAAGATCTTACAGAAACAAATATCAAAGAAAAAACAACACCGGATTCAAGTCCATCTTTCTTATTTTCCCCTCACAGGGTTCAAGTAATCATGACAAATGAGCAGCGTTGGTCAGCCATCCAACATCATCACAATGACTCTCCCTGAACTTATCCTCACAGTGGAGTAAACTGCATGATAGACAGGTAAAGAAATGAACATCAAACACCGGTCTCGGTGGATCAGTGGTCAACCTACCGTATAAAAGAGATTTAGTGCATGTTCTTTTAACATAAATCTCCATTTACAGAGAGCGAAGCAATCCCAGTTAATTTCCTCTTTATCGTACCGGAACCACGTTCTAGAGAGAGCCTTACATTTGCGTCATTTTTTGCAGAGTAAGGCCTTAGGGGCTCTATGGAGAGAAAACAAACGTTATTGTGTGGATTAAAACTGTTGTGCTATTAGTTGCTGATGCAAATAAGAAAGTGTATACGCTTCAGAAGGTCTTTACTGTATATTATATTGAGTAACTTTATTTATAGGTTCTAACGCACCTGAACAAATAGTTTAAAACTCTCTGATGTAACTGGAACCAATGTTAGTGACACTCTCTACTATAGTGGGGGGAGCGGAATTGGCTTGCACTACCCTAGACCTCACAGCCAATCTGAAGAGGCTTCTGCGAAAATCCGTTTTTTTTTCTCTCTCTCAACACTATATTACCACTCTATAAAAGCACCAGTCACAGACCTCTCCTAACTCCCTCATCAGTGGTTTTACTGAAACATCAAGCTCTTTGTGCCGTCAGACCACACTCTTTACTTTGCTCTTTAATATCAGTTTTATATTGACTATTGTTTTCATTTGTATTAATGCACTTGTTTGGTTACTTTACTCTTTGGTAATTGATTTCTTTGCTGTGACACTTGGTTGTTTGGATTGGTAGTAATTTTTTTTTTACATGTATTTCTCTCTGTTTCTCTCCCCTTGAATCCAAATGCCAAATACTAGTAATAGCTAAATAATAGTTGATTTGAAATGATCATGATATAGTTATTTATTTGTCATTATCACTTTAACATTTGTAGTGTATTAGAACACTGCTGTTTTGTGGGTTCACTGAGCAGATTTAAGTAGCCTATTGTTGTTGTTAGCCTCCATCTTTTTAATTTTGTTTAGTTTTTTTTCTTCAGAGCTGCTGTTTCATTACAGTCACCTCCCGTCAGTGAGAGGCCTTTATCCCGGGGTCACGCTAATCAGTGGCCTTAATCCCGTCCAATGATTACCGCCATATCGGTCACAGCATAATGAAACTTGTGGTGCTTTCCAGAGTCTAATCAAGCATGCGACCCCGGGGAACGAGAGGAGAAAACGTTTAAATATTTATCCTCGACGTAATAGAAGCCAGCTTGTAGAATACGTGGACTAACACTATCACCATGGTTTCGGCAATAAGCAATAGCCATCTGCAATATGCTTTTTTTTTCTCTCTCACTGAATGCCACATTATAATGTTGCATCAGCATATAAACAATGATTTTTTTTTTCGGTCCTGCGTTCTATGCCAAACAATTAAAACATACTGTAGGCTTATTAGAGATTGAAGACAGAGAGTCTTGGAAAACAAAGGTGACATGATCAAAGTGTTTTTTTTTCTATCCACAATTAGCAGGCAGCCAGAACATGAAACAGGTCTTTTGCCTGCTGCAAAATTTCACAGAGATTCCAGATACCTGGCTGGCAGTCTTGATTAGACTCTTGTTAAAACAATGTGTTTTCCCGTGAGCCACGTCTGCCTACGGTAGATAACATTTACCTGGTTTTTAAGACTTAACCATTGACATTTCACACATGACATATTGCAAGCTTTTTGTTATGGAAATGTTATTCTCGTTTAAAACGAGTCAGTCGAAGAGAAAAGTCTCACCAACAGGCAGGTGTGGACGTCATTTATGTGGTATTCATCATGTTTATACAGTTTAGTTGGTTGCATGTATGTTGTGGCTGTGGAATAATGCGACTATTATTGTAATTCAATGATAACGAAGAAAGCATTTTCATATGTAACACATTTAATCATAAGATTTTGGGATGTAGAAATACCTTTGTTGGCCTTTTCAACTTAAAGGTGAACTATATGCTAAGTTTTTTTTAGCTTAATTTGCCTCAACTAATCAGCTTCGGAGTCATTGGAATGGTTATTTAACTTATTTCGGGGTTGAATGAAGGCTGTCTCACTTCCCCCTTGCGCCTCTGTGGAAAACCCACGCATGCAAGTTTTGTGCCACAGGGATGGGACCCTAACACTAGCAGGGGATGTTGAGAAATGGTATTGTTGAAATGTACTTTCTGCAGAGATAAAAGGCAGGACTCTCTCTCTCTCTCTCTCTCTCTCTCTCTCACACACACACACACACACACACACACACACACACACGCATGCAAAGCGCGCGCGCACACACACACACACACACATACACACATTCTTGAACTGGCACACAAACACACCCATGAACACATGCAAAGAAAACACACATTCACACACACACACACACACACACACACACACACACACACATTCTTAAACTGGCACACAAAGACACCCGTGAACACACGTGGGTGCGAGAAGGCGCGTGCACACACACACACACACACACACACAGAAGCAAACATACACGCACAGACGGATAAACACATGGCATGAGCTGCAAGAGTAGAGGATGGAGTAGGAGATGGAGACAACTTCACAAGTGTGATTTACTTTTGTGATTTATGCAGGACTGAGCATTGGTCATATTTTGTATTAAAAAATATGTGGATAAGACACAAAATAGCTAATAAAGAATGTGTTACATGCCGAATATTCAGGCATACAATAGTATATAAATATTACATTTTCCTCAATACATTCACATTCCAAATTGTCAGGGAAATCTTCCCAATATTATGACACAGGAACCACAGACAAGTAGTATAATTTTCAGTATACTCTGGCGCCAAGAGGAGAGACATAGAGAGGAGGTGCTTTACCTCTCCGAAACAGTCTCTGAGCTCTTGGACGGAAAGAGGCTCTTTTATTAAAGAAAAGCAGAGAGCAGAACAAGTCAGCATGACCTTGGTCGAAACCTCCCTAAAATCCTCCTCTCGCTCATGTCCAGTTTCTTATCTGCAGGTGCATAGCGTTCCTGTGAGGCTCCCATGTGAAACTGTGAATAGCAACTTTGAACACACATATGAAAGTGTGGATTATAACTTTGACGCACACAAATGAAGTTCATAATGATAAATATATAAATTTCTTTGTCATTTCCCTCCTGTTTATCATTAGTAAACTTCACAATCATTTGTTCCATTGCTACATACTGTAGATTCAACCATAAATCAAATCAAAGCGTGTAGTAATTATTACCAACTCGAATAGCAAGTTTCAAACCTTTTGATGGAAGCGAAAACCTTACCGGAAAACCTCAGTCATGATTGATCTTAATTTGAGGAGAAAACCGTTGAAGGAAAAATTCTTCCATTACCCTGCTATAGCAGCGGCACTTGTGTACACAAGCAAAAGGAGAAAAACTCACCTTCTACTACACATATGTTTTTCCCAGCCCCATATTATCACAACAATCAAGCAAGCAAATTCACATCAACATTTTGATGGGCTATATGCAATGAGGGCTAGTCCTAAAATAATCAAAGCTTAATTCTACAAAATGTAGGGCTACATTCTGAACTTCACTGATAACACCTGTAGAGAGGCAAACTCCCCACCGGCACAGAACCATCTCTGAAAAAACAGAGTGGGAATCTTGTTCTAGGTGTAACAGTGGCATACAGTAAGGGGTCAATGTTACACTACACTTTATGTACTTCAAAGGGTGTGTCCCTGCACAAGGTTCACAGATCATGTTAATACCATTTTTATGTATTGTCATGTGGGATGAATTATAAGTCATCTTTGCCAGACTTCCCTTCACCTATACACAAGCTCTGTCCATGAGGAATTGTACGGCTGTTAAACGGGAATGATAAACAGATATTGGCATCAGAGAACACACATAGATATCAGACACATTATTCAAATCAGCCAGCATTTGAGCATAACGATACCATGAATTTAAATGATACACATGTGTGATGTACTGTAGGTATGCACATCCTCTGACAAAATCCATCTCTTTTTTTTCGGCTTCCTTTGTCTTTCAAGAAAAAAGTCTTTGTTCAGTCCTTAACAAAAGTGTCAGCAAGGTGAGAGTGATAGCCGCTCCCAGGACCATCCTCCACACTAAAAGTCTGTTACCTCAAGGCATCGTCACTAAGCTTAGGAGGATCCAAAATCTTCACCGACGTTGAGACGACTAGATTCTAAACCTCTAATCCCCTTTGCAGTCGGGCTTCCCCTCCTCAGCGGTTGACTGGAACCTTACAGTGAGAGAGATGCGTCCAGCGGTCCAGCCCTCCACCATCACTGCAGTGGGTGTAGATAGGATGATTCGGTGGGGTCCTTCCCAACGCGGGTCAGACCAGCACTTTTTCTTTGACTTTGATGAACACCCAATCTTCTGGTTTCACTCTGGGATCCTGTGGAAAAACAGAGAGAGAGGGAGCAGTATCCGTGTCTACATATTCCTTTGAACACAGTGTTTTAATTAGTTGTTCCACTACTCCTACATCAATACAGTACATATGATGCACTGATAACAAACATTTTGTGAGTAGTTTGTAAATCTATACGTTATAGTGTTTGTCTATAGTTCACACATCCCTCCTGTTGAGACATGGCTCTGCCCATGACTCAAAATTGCTACCCATTTGTACATTGATTTCAGCAATGTAAGACACAGCAAAGGCATATTGGCTGTCTGTATATTGTCACTTTCTTTTTGGCAAAAAGCTCACATGCTCTGGTCAGCCCAGTCAATTCGGCTACCTGTGCAGAGCATGTGGCAGACAAAAGTTTAACTTCTAATTTAGCAGTTAGTCACTGCATAAGCTGCTTTGTTTACACCATATGTAATGTGTGGTTGTGATAACAATACTGTCATACGAGATAAGAATGTCATGTTAGTTTGTAACAGCAGTAGGGAGACGGCATGTGGGATTTTCACAGTGAATGGGTGAAAAAACACAACTTAGAAGAAGCAGAATTTAAATATTTAATTAAAATATTTAGTTTAATATGTAGGCTTTCTTTCTTCACTTTCTTAGTCATTTAAACACACATCAGCTCTAGTCTAGAAATTCTTCAAACATTTCTAGCTCTTCTCCTTCTCCACTTACTTCTCCTTCTCCACTTACTTAGTCACTTAGTCACTATCGTATCTTTGTTCTTTCTCATCTTTGGTGGGGCAAACACGAGACCAATGCCCGCGACCCCCACACTTATAACACTTATCATCACCTTAATTTTCATAATCTCTCTGTTCTGACCCATTTCTGCCTTGTAATGCCATCACAAATGCTTCCCCTACTTTCTCTGAGTCTTTCTTTTCTCTTACTTTCTTTTTATTTTTCACTGTTTTCTCTGCATGTTTAGCATGTTCCATAAAATCTGGCAGTTCTGCTGTTTTGAAAATAACAAAATGTTTCTCTATCCAGCCTTTTATCTCTGGTCTGAAACTTTGGAGTAATGCTTGTTTTAAATGCTGTCCATAAATTATCTTATCTTCTGCACTCCCTGACTTCAGGCCGCTATAGGCTTTAAACACTTTTTCAAATCTGTCTCTAAACTCTCAGACATCTTCATTATCTTTCTGTGTGGTGGCGTGTATTTTGGTGTATTTGCAATGTTTTTTAAACACGTCTTTACATTTATTCTCTAGGCTTTGGACTTGTTGATTTAAATCCAGAGAACCAGGCGCATACGCTGTACCAGCCTGATGGGCTAAAAAGCTATCTTTAACACGGCTCCAATCAGAGCCCATTTTAAAGCGGAACATCCTTTCGACCTCGAAACCATTCAGGTGGTACACCGCTATTATGTTTTTCATTTCGTCGCAAAATTCTTCAATTTGGGCTTTATGAGGTGGAATTCCCTCCACTGCTTTTTTTTTTTTTTTTACGTCGTCCTGTGTCCATGTCCTATAGACATACATTAACCTTGGATTATTTTGACCCTCAGCCACGTCTGGCTTAAATGGGCAGTTCTACCATTGGAAATGCCTCCACCGGAGGCGGCGGTGGGGGCCAATTTGGAGTTTTACCGTAATCATCATCATCGTCATACAGGTGCACTTCTGCATGGCATGATGATAACTCTGGTTTTAGTTTGCAAATTCGAATTTATCTTTCCATCGTAATAGCCAATTTTCAGTTCCTCGATGGACTCTAGCTATGAATTTGGCATCGCCTTTCAAAAGTTGTCCTTTATCTTGAGTATTCCCCATTTTGCACAAATAAGAGATTGTTCTGTGTCGTCCTCTTAGGGCAAACAACAAGCCTGGGAAGCGAGCTTCTAGACCTTAGTCCGGCTTCCCCTGGGTGTTTTATCTCTCACAGGCTCTGTTGTTCGTTTTAACTCACAGACAATCCCTTCACACACACACTTCTCAGTCACACTCCTTCTTTCCCTCTATTATCAATATAGTGGACTCTAACCCCTATTTGATAGTTCAGGACTCTTTCTTTCTCTCTATTATCAATATAGTGGACTCGAACCCCTATTTGATAGTTCAGGCGGGACTCGAACCCCCTATTTTTAAGGTGGGACTCTAACCCCCCTTTTTAGATAAACCTCAGGCGGGACTCGAACCCCCCTGGAAAGTTTATCTTTTTTACAGCTGTATTAAGAGAACGGCAACTTAATGCGACTTTTCCCTTGGGAATGGCAACTTAATGCGACTTTTCCCTTTTCTAGAAATAGTCCAAGACTATTAGGCCTATGAAATTATACTCACACTGTTATGGTTCTGCTCTGTAGTTCGGAAGTCGTCAATCCAGTCTAGGAGCTGGTCGCCGTCGGCTGGCCTGCACGGAATTCACCGTACGGGGCTTTTCCACGGCTGTAGTCCGTGGGCTGCTGCAGTCTTCAACTTCCGACGATCAGTTCCAGAAAGGATATATTGACATCCGGCTTCGAAGGACCAAAGAATGTCAGGGAAATCTTCCCAATATTATGACACAGGAACCACAGACAAGTAGTATAATTTTCAGTATACTCTGGCGCCAAGAGGAGAGACATAGAGAGGAGGTGCTTTACCTCTCCGAAACAGTCTCTGAGCTCTTGGACGGAAAGAGGCTCTTTTATTAAAGAAAAGCAGAGAGCAGAACAAGTCAGCATGACCTTGGTCGAAACCTCCCTAAAATCCTCCTCTCGCTCATGTCCAGTTTCTTATCTGCAGGTGCATAGCGTTCCTGTGAGGCTCCCATGTGAAACTGTGAATAGCAACTTTGAACACACATATGAAAGTGTGGATTATAACTTTGACGCACACAAATGAAGTTCATAATGATAAATATATAAATTTCTTTGTCACAAATACACAAAGACATGATCACCATAGACACTTACACAGCTTTCCTTTGATATTTTCAGAGTGAGCATGGACCATGATTTTTGTGGCTGGGATATACTGTAACCGGTTGGGATAAGTGATCGTTAGAGTCGCTGTCCTAAATCCAATCCATAATTACCGGTCCAGCTTTTGAAATCTCAGCAATTTTGAGCAAGTGGTTATTTTTGTCCGCTGAGCATATACGGCTAAATTAGAGTCAGGATCCGGCAGAGCAGGCCGTTTTGTTTTTAGAACAGCATTAAATCAAGGTTTGGCAGGGGCTAAATTGGGTCGCGATGCCATAAAGCCACAAGTTCCCCTGCGTCTGTAACTGTGTACTGTTTTGATTAATGAACAAGTTAGTTAATTAACCTATTGATAATGATGATCAATCTTACTCAGGGGGTGTAGAGCCATGACTGACCTTCATACTGAGGTAAGGCCTAGTTATACTTTGTATAACCCAACATATATCAAAGGCAACAGAAAGATCAATGTATGGATCACTCACGCACGCTAACCCTAACAAGGTGACAGCTTTAATCCATGTCAAGGCACCCCGAGTTTTTCCCTCCGGTTTGCTTACCTGCGCTGAAGGACACACTTGAAGTGAATTGCTAGTCTTGAACTCTCATATTTATTCATATGTTCCGGCACAGGGGAATGGGAACTCATAATCAGGGGAAAAGCCTCCATATCTTTTTAGTTCATCTGTCAAATCATATGTGTTTTTTTTATTATTTTTTTATCTGCTTCGTCGGCACAGTGCAGATAAATCCAATGAGGAACTGGAAGCTTGGAGACTTATGAGTAGTGTGTGTGTGTGTGTGTGTGTGTGTGTGTGTGTGTGTGTGTGTATGTGTTTCAGAGGGAATCAGAGTAAGGAAGGACAGTATGTAGAGAGAGAAAGGGAGAGAGAGAGTGAGAGAGAGAGAGAGAGAGAGCAACGCAGGAAGGCCCTCCCAGGTGACACCCATATTTGTCATCCATCTCATCTAGAGAGCCAGACAGTAAACTACTGTGCTGCCTCCATCCCTCATTCCCACCGGGCCCTTGCTCTCTCTCTCTCCTCCGTCTCTCCCTCTCTCTCCATCTGTCCCCCCTCTACTTTCTTCAAACTGCTTTCTTGCTTTCTCACTTTATCTTTCCTTTTTCTTTCTTCCTCCCTCTATCAAACTCTCTCCCCCTTTCTATCTTTTCCCCTTCTTCCCTTTCTCTTTCTCTCACTCCATTGCTCTCTGCCTGGCCCTCCTTTACTCTCTCCTAACCTCTTTCCTTCTCTCTCTCTTTCTATCTACCCTTCTCCCCATTCATTATTTTGCCCTCTCACACACCCTCTTCTTCATCTTCCCT